>NC_060901.1:507723-542723 GCF_014805685.1 Silurus meridionalis
GTGTGTGTGTGTGTGTGTGTGTGTTACAGAAGGATGCCAATCCCCCGGCGGAGTGTAAACAGCAGTGATGGACACACTGCTCTGTGACGGTGTGATTCCCCTCCTCTGGTCCTGCAGCCTTATGTTTTGTATTTCTCTATTGGTAGATTTAATCATAATTACTGATACACACACACACACACACACACACACACATTTTCACTTACTCTTACTCATATACAGCAGCTGTAGCTCACCCCTCTGTAACCAACACACACACACCCGCGTGCACACTGCTACATGCAGGAACATTCCAGAAACACGACTCAACACCAGTCGGTTAGCTGCTCTGTGATTGGCTGAACCCCTGGTGTATTGCGGGAAGTCATTGGTCAGCGTTTAAGGGTGATGAACATTCCTGCTCAATGATTTGCTAAATTCAGACAGTCCTTCCAGTTTAGGAGTAACCTAGATAGCTGGTAATAGCTGAACATAGTGACAGTGCTGGAGGAGTCATGTGACTGTCACATTATTCCACTGTATTGACTCCGCCCCCACACTTGTCTTTTTTTTTTTTCTCGTAAATGAATATATTAACCACTTCAGGGCCGTCAGAGTTTACATTTTATGATTGGCTAAATCCTGACTCTGACTTCCTGTTCCTCTGACTGTGGAGCCTTTGATGGTTGTTGGTTAAATCCTCACTGACGTCCTGTTTGGGCAGGTATAGGGTAAGCTCTGCCCACATGGGTGCCTTATATCTGTAGTAGCAGTTCTGCCAGTCAGAAATTTGACAGGCTCCGCCCCCAGCTCCGCCCCAGCCATTCAGCTTTTTCTTGTAGCACTTCAACAGTCCAGTGAGAACATAGAGCTGTTCTGATTGGCTGAGTCATGACTTCCTGTTTTTTTTTTTCTGTATGGTATGGAAGTAGCTCCACCTGCAATGATGTCATCATTCTGTTAAATGTTTTTATTGGTGGAATTCTGACTTCATTTTAGTCTGATTCACTGGAAGCATGTTGAGATGTTTAAGGTGGAAAGGTCTAAACGGCTCTAAACAATATCTTGGAACTTGATTTAGCTCCACTTCTAAATTTGCTATTTATAATTGCAGCACTTCAGCATTTGAGCGTTCATCTGTTTCCTTCAGTGAACAGTCTGGACTGACCATCAGAGACCCCACCCACAAACATTAGCCCCACCTACACTAGCTCAGACCGACTGAAACAGTTAGCACGATGACTGTGTGTGCGCGAGATGAATTGTAGTAAAACCCAGAAGGGGGGGAGTTCAGGGGTGTGTGTGAGCTGCAGCTGTTGTTGAGACAGTTCTCCATGTTACAGATGTTCTAATGTACTCAGATGTGTACTCATCCAATAAACTGGTTCTATGTGCACCAGCCTGTGGGGTTTCATCTTTGTGTGTGTGTGTGTGCGGTATTTCATTCCCCTGCAGTGTTGATTGCTGGTCGGGGTGATGTTCTCTAACAGATGCTTTGACAGCTGGATATTAAGGCCTAGTCCAACTTCTCGTTTCCATAGTAACAGCCTCGTCTTTCCTCATGAATCGGTTTTAGTCTCCAGTGTTAAAGCTGTTCTGTGAGGAATGTAAACGGAAGTGAGTTCCTGGAGCTGAATCTGAAAGAAACCCAGTTTTCATTCAGTGACTGTTTACTGGAGCAGTAACACGAGTCTTCTAATGAGTTACAGTGAAGAAGCAGCTCAGAAGAGGCTCGAGCGTCATCCTGCTGTACTGATCTCACACACACTCATCGCTGTTCTTCAAATCTTCTGCTGCATTTCTGCGCCTTTAGCCGAACGGCACCCGGGGGCGCACGAGCGCAGGATTAATCCCACTCGCGCGCGCGCGCACACACAACAGCGCGCGCGGCTCGGGGATGTCTGTGGGCTTCTGGTGAGAGACAGAACGACACTGCTGTCTTTCAGTCTGTGAGTGTGTGTCGCGTTTCCCCGCGCGCTCTGCTCAGAGGTATTGTGCATCCTCCTCGTGCTCGCGCTCCCGGTGATGCAGCAGCAGCAGGCGGCTCCGCGCGTGCTGAAGGAGGGCGTGCTGGAGAAGCGCAGTGATGGTCTGCTGCAGATGTGGAAGAGGAAACATTGCACGCTCACGGAGGAAGCCGTGCTCCTGCACACGCACCAGCACGCGCAGCCGGCGGCGAAGGGCAAAGAGCTGCACTTCTCGCGTGTGAAGACCGTGGACTGCGTGGAGCGGAAAGGCAAACACGGGTATTTCACCGTGGTGATGGCGAACGGGAAGGAAATCGACTTCCGGTGCCGGGCGGATGAGGGATGGAGCGCGGAGATCACTCTGCAGATGGTGCAGTATAAAAACCGGCAGGCAGTGCTCGCGGTGCGCTCCACGCGCCACAAACAGCAGCGCCTCGTCATCAGCAAACCGGAAACAGAGCTCACCGTACCGGCGGGGGAGAGCCGCGCGCACAGCGGTGACACACACACACACACACACACGTTTACTCAGCAGACTTTCTAATGAGCTTTAATTAACTCTCTCTGATCAACGTGCTAATTATTGATGACCTTCATGACACAACCACAACACACACAATCACAATGCACACACTGACAACACACACAACCACAATACACACAACACACACTGACAACACACAATCACTGACACACACACACAATCACAATACACTGACACAACACAATACACTGACACAATACACACAACACACACAATCACAATACACTGACAACACACACTGACACAATACACACACACAATACACACAATACACTGACACAATACACACAATCACAATACACACACACACTGACAACACAATACACACTGACACAATCACAATACACACTGACACAACACACAATCACAATGCACACTGACACACACACAACACAATACACTGACAACACACACAACCACAATACACTGACACAACACACACAATACACTGACTGACACACACAATACAATACACACAATCACAATGCACACAACACAATACACACACACACTGACACAATACACTGACACAACACACAACCACAATGCACACAATACACACTGACACACACAATCACAATACACACAATCACACACACACAACCACAATACACACACACACAATCACAATGCACACAACCACAATACACACAATCACAATACACACAACCACAATGCACACTGACACAACACACACAATCACAATACACACTGACACACACAATACACACACAATACACACACACAACACACACAATCACAATACACACTGACAACACACACAATCACAATACACACTGACACAACACACACAATCACAATACACACTGACACACACAACACACACAACCACAATACACTGACAACACACACAATCACAATGCACACAACCACAATGCATACAACACACACAATCACAATCACAATCACAATACACTGACAACACACACAATGCACACTGACAACACACAACCACAATACACACTGACACAACACACACAACCACAATACACACTGACACAACACACACAACCACAATACACACTGACACAACACACACAACCACAATACACTGACTGACACAACACAACCACAATACACTGACAACACACACAATCACAATGCACACAACCACAATACACTGACAACACACACACACACAATACACTGACACAACACACAATCACAATGCACACAATCACAATACACACTGCTGAGTTTTAGACCCATGTGTATTTATGTGGAATTATTGAACAGACTTTTATAAAGGGTTAATGAAGAAAATTTAAATTTGTATGAAGCATACCCC
Source organism: Silurus meridionalis (assembly GCF_014805685.1). NCBI lineage: Eukaryota > Metazoa > Chordata > Actinopteri > Siluriformes > Siluridae > Silurus > Silurus meridionalis. The sequence continues at coordinate 511,523 of NC_060901.1, forward strand.
CCCACACACACACACACACACACCAGAATGTCTTAAACTTCATACTACCCCCACACACACTCTTTCTCCATACTCTCCCCCACTCTCTCCTCCATACTCTCCTCCATACACTCCTCCATACACCCCCCCCCTTTCTCCCTCCATACCTCTCCCTCCATACCTCCCCCCACTCTCCCTCCATACACTCTCCCTCCATACACTCTCCCTCCATACTCTCCCTCCATACACTCTCCCTCCATACCTCCCCCCCCACTTTCTCCTCCATACACTCTCCCTCCATACACTCCCCCACTTTCTCCCTCCATACACTCTTCCTCCATACACTCTCCCTCCATACACTCTCCCTCCATACACTCCCCCACTTTCTCCTCCATACACTCTCCCTCCATACACTCTCCTCCATACACTCTCCCTCCATACACTCTCCTCCATACACTCCCCCACTTTCTCCCTCCATACCTCCCCCACTTTCTCCCTCCATACTCTTCCTCCATACTCTCCCCCATACACTCCCACCCCACTCTCCCTCCATACACTCTCCCTCCATACACTCTCCCTCCATACTCTCCTCCATACCTCTCCTCCATACACTCCCCCTTTCTCCCTCCATACACTCTCCTCCATACTCTCCCTCCATACTCTCCCCTCCACACTCTCCCTCCATACACTCTCCCTCCATACCTCCCCCACTTTCTCCTCCATACCTCCCCCACTTTCTCCTCCATACTCTTCCTCCATACACTCCCACCCCACTCTCCTCCATACACTCTCCCTCCATACTCTCCCTCCATACACTCTCCCTCCATACCTCCCCCACTTTCTCCTCCATACACTCCCCCACTTTCTCCCTCCATACTCTTCCTCCATACTCTCCCCCCCCATACACTCCCACCCCACTCTCTCCTCCATACTCTTCCTCCATACTCTCCCTCCATACTCTCCCTCCATACACTCTCTCCTCCATACACTCTCCTCCATACCTCCCCCACTTTCTCCCTCCATACACTCCCCCACTTTCTCCCTCCATACTCTTCCTCCATACACTCTCCCCCACTCTCCCTCCATACACTCTCCTCCATACACTCTCCCTCCATACACTCTCCTCCATACCTCCCCCACTTTCTCCTCCATACTCTTCCTCCATACTCTCCCCCATACACTCCCACCCCACTCTCCTCCATACTCTCCTCCATACACTCCCTCCATACTCTTCCTCCATACTCTCCCTCCATACACTCCCCCACTTTCTCCCTCCATACTCTTCCTCCATACTCTCCCCTCATACACTCCCCCACTTTCTCCCTCCATACTCTTCCTCCATACTCTCCCTCCATACACTCTCCCCACTTTCTCCTCCATACACTCTCCCTCCATACACTCCCCCACTTTCTCCCTCCATACTCTTCCTCCATACTCTCCCCTCATACTCTCCCCACTTTCTCCCTCCATACCTCTTCCTCCATACTCTCCCTCCATACACTCCCCACTTTCTCCCTCCATACTCTTCCTCCATACTCTCCCTCCATACACCCCCCACTTTCTCCCTCCATACTCTTCCTCCATACTCTCCCCCATACACTCACCCCACTCTCCTCCATACACTCTCCCTCCATACACTCCCCCACTTTCTCCCTCCATACACTCTTCCTCCATACACTCTCCCTCCATACACTCTCCTCCACTCTCCTCCATACCTCCCCCACTTTCTCCCTCCATACACTCTCCCTCCATACACTCTCCCTCCATACCTCCCCCACTTTCTCCTCCATACACTCCCCACTTTCTCCCTCCATACTCTTCCTCCATACTCTCCCCCATACACTCCCCCCACTCTCCCTCCATACACTCTCCCTCCATACCTCTCCCTCCATACTCTCTCCTCCATACACTCTCCTCCATACCTCCTCCATACACTCCCCCCTTTCTCCCTCCATACCTCTTCCTCCATACTCTCCTCCATACTCTCCCTCCATACACTCTCCCTCCATACACTCTCCTCCATACTCTCCTCCATACACTCTCCTCCATGCACTCTCCCTCCATACACTCCCCCACTTTCTCCTCCATACCTCCCCCACTTTCTCCCTCCATACTCTTCCTCCATACTCTCCCCCATACACTCCCACCCCTCTCCCTCCATACACTCTCCTCCATACTCTCCCCTCCACTCTCCTCCATACTCCCTCCATACACTCCCCACTTTCTCCTCCATACACTCTTCCTCCATACTCTCCTCCATACACTCTCCCTCCATACCTCTCCCTCCATACTCTCCCTCCATACACTCTCCCCTCCACTTTCTCCTCCATACCTCCCCACTTTCTCCTCCATACACTTCCTCCATACTCTTCCTCCATACTCTCCCCCCACTCTCCCCTCCACACTCCCTCCATACACTCTCCCTCCATACTCTCCCTCCATACACTCCCCCACTTTCTCCTCCATACTCTTCCTCCATACTCTCCCCCATACACTCCCCCACTCTCTCCTCCATACACTCTCCTCCATACCTCCCCCACTTTCTCCCTCCACTCTTCCTCCACTCTCCCTCCATACCTCCCCCCACTCTCCTCCATACTCTTCCTCCATACTCTCCTCATACACTCCCCCACTTTCTCCCTCCATACACTCTCCTCCATACACTCCCCACTTTCTCCCTCCATACTCTTCCTCCATACTCTCCCCTCATACTCTCCCCACTTTCTCCCTCCATACACTCTTCCTCCATACTCTCCTCCATACCTCCCCCACTTTCTCCCTCCATACTCTTCCTCCATACTCTCCTCCATACACCCCCCACTTTCTCCCTCCATACTCTTCCTCCATACTCTCCCCCATACACTCCCCCTCATACACTCTCCCCCACTCTCCTCCATACACTCTTCCTCCATACTCTCCTCCATACCTCCCCCACTTTCTCCCTCCATACTCTTCCTCCATACTCTCCTCCATACACCCCCCACTTTCTCCCTCCATACTCTTCCTCCATACTCTCCCCCATACACTCCCACCCCTCTCCCTCCATACACTCTCCTCCATACACTCCCCCACTTTCTCCTCCATACACTCTTCCTCCATACACTCTCCTCCATACACTCTCCTCCATACACTCTCCTCCATACCTCCCCCACTTTCTCCCTCCATACACTCTCCTCCATACACTCTCCTCCATACACTCCCCCACTTTCTCCCTCCATACCTCCCCCACTTTCTCCTCCATACTCTTCCTCCATACTCTCCCCCCATACACTCCCACCCCACTCTCCTCCATACACTCCCTCCATACACTCTCCCCCATACACTCTCCTCCATACACTCCCCCCTTTCTCCTCCATACACTCTTCCTCCATACTCTCCTCCATACTCTCCTCCATACACTCTCCTCCATACACTCTCCTCCATACACTCTCCTCCATACTCTCCCCTCCACTCTCCCCCCACTCTCCTCCATACACTCTCCTCCATACACTCTCTCCTCCATACTCTCCTCCATACACTCCCCCACTTTCTCCTCCATACTCTTCCTCCATACTCTCCCCCCATACCTCCCACCCCACTCTCCTCCATACACTCTCCTCCATACCTCCCCACTCTCCTCCATACTCTTCCTCCATACTCTCCCTCCATACACTCCCCCACTTTCTCCCTCCATACTCTTCCTCCATACACTCTCCTCCATACACTCTCCCTCCTCTCCCTCCATACACTCTCCTCCATACACTCTCCTCCATACTCTTCCTCCATACTCCCTCCATACTCCCTCCATACTCCCCCACTTTCTCCCTCCATACTCTTCCTCCATACTCTCCCCTCATACACTCTCCCTCCACTCTCCTCCATACTCTCCTCCATACACTCCCCCCACTTTCTCCCTCCATACACTCTTCCTCCATACTCTCCTCCATACACTCTCCCCCCACTCTCCTCCATACTCTCCTCCATACTCTCCTCCATACCTCCCTCCATACACTCCCCACTTTCTCCCTCCATACACTCCCCCACTTTCTCCCTCCATACTCTTCCTCCATACTCTCCCCCATACACTCCCACCCCACTCTCCCTCCATGCACTCTCCCTCCACACTCTCCTCCATACTCTCCTCCATACACTCTCCTCCACTTTCTCCCTCCATACACTCTTCCTCCATACTCTCCTCCATACACTCTCCTCCACACTCTCCTCCATACACTCTCCTCCATACTCCCTCCATACTCCCCCACTTTCTCCTCCATACTCTTCCTCCATACTCTCCCCCATACACTCCCCCACTTTCTCCCTCCATACTCTTCCTCCATACCTCCCACCCCACTCTCCTCCATACTCTCCTCCACACTCTCCTCCACTCTCCTCCATACTCTCTCCTCCATACACTCTCCTCCATACTCTCCTCCATACACCCCCCACTTTCTCCTCCATACACTCTCCTCCATACACTCCCCCACTTTCTCCTCCATACTCTTCCTCCATACTCTCCCCTCATACACTCCCCCACTTTCTCCCTCCATACTCTTCCTCCATACTCTCCCCTCATACACTCCCCCACTTTCTCCCTCCATACACTCTCCTCCATACACTCCCCCACTTTCTCCTCCATACTCCCTCCATACTCCCTCCATACTCCTCCATACTCTCCCCCACTTTCTCCCTCCATACACTCTTCCTCCATACTCTCCTCCATACTCCCCCACTTTCTCCCTCCATACTCTTCCTCCATACTCTCCTCCATACACCCCCCACTTTCTCCTCCATACTCTTCCTCCATACTCTCCCCCATACACTCCACCCCACTCTCCCTCCATACACTCTCCTCCATACACTCCCCCACTTTCTCCCTCCATACACTCTTCCTCCATACACTCTCCCTCCATACACTCTCCCTCCACACTCTCCCTCCATACTCTCCCTCCATACACTCCCCCACTTTCTCCTCCATACACTCTCCTCCACTTTCTCCCTCCATACACTCTCCTCCACTTTCTCCCTCCATACTCTTCCTCCATACTCTCCTCCATACCTCCCCCCCACTCTCCCTCCATACACTCTCCCTCCATACACTCTCCCTCCATACTCTCCCTCCATACTCTCCCTCCATACACTCTCCCTCCATACTCCCCCCTTTCTCCCTCCATACACTCTCCTCCATACTCTCTCCTCCATACACTCTCCCTCCATACTCTCCTCCATACTCTCCCTCCATACACCTCCCTCCATACTCTTCCTCCATACTCTCCCCCATACACTCCACCCCACTCTCCTCCACTCTCCCTCCCTCCATACTCTCCCTCCATACTCTCCCTCCATACACTCTCTCCTCCATACACTCTCTCCTCCATACACTCTTCCTCCATACTCTCCCTCCATACACTCTCCTCCACACTCTCCCTCCATACACTCTTCCTCCATACACTCCCCCACTTTCTCCTCCATACCTCCCCCACTTTCTCCTCCATACTCTTCCTCCATACTCTCCCCCATACACTCCCCACTCTCCCTCCATACACTCTCCTCCATACTCTCCCTCCCCACTCTCCCTCCATACACTCCCCCCCTTTCTCCCTCCATACACTCTTCCTCCATACTCTCCCTCCATACACCCCCCCACTCTCCCTCCATACCTCCCCCACTTTCTCCTCCATACACCCCCCACTTTCTCCCTCCATACTCTTCCTCCATACTCCCCCCACTCTCCCTCCACTCTCCCTCCATACACTCTCTCCTCCATACTCTCCCCCATACACTCCCACCCCACTCTCCTCCATACACTCTCCTCCATACACTCTCCTCCATACTCTCCTCCATGCACTCTCCCTCCATACTCTCCCCCACTTTCTCCCTCCATACACTCTTCCTCCATACTCTCCCTCCATACACTCTCCTCCACACTCTCCCTCCATACACTCTCCTCCATACTCTCCTCCATACACTCTTCCTCCATACTCTCTCCTCCATACACTCCCCACTCTCCCTCCATCTCCTCCATACACTCTCCTCCATCTCCTCCATACACTCCCCCCACTTTCTCCCTCCATACTCTTCCTCCATACTCTCCCCCATACACTCCCACCCCACTCTCCCTCCATACACTCTCCCTCCCTCCATACTCCTCCATACTCTTCCTCCATGCTCTCCCTCCATACTCTCCCTCCCCACTTTCTCCCTCCACTCTTCCTCCATACTCTCCCCTCATACTCTCCCCCATACACTCTCCTCCATACACTCCCCCCACTTTCTCCCTCCATACTCCTCCATACTCTCCCTCCATACCTCCCCCACTTTCTCCTCCATACACTCTTCCTCCATACTCTCCCTCCATACACTCCCCACTCTCCTCCATGCTCTTCCTCCATACTCTCCCTCCATACACCCCCCACTTTCTCCTCCATACTCTTCCTCCATACTCTCCCCCATACACTCCCACCCCACTCTCCCTCCATACACTCTCCCTCCATACACCCCCCACTTTCTCCCTCCATACACTCTTCCTCCATACACTCTCCCTCCATACACTCCTCCTCCATACACTCTCCCTCCATACACTCCCCCCACTTTCTCCTCCATACACTCTCCCTCCATGCTCTCCCTCCATACACCTCCCCCACTTTCTCCCTCCATACACTCCCCCACTTTCTCCTCCATACTCTTCCTCCATACTCTCCCCCATACACTCCCCACTCTCCTCCATACACTCTCCTCCATACTCTCCCTCCATACTCTCCTCCATACACTCTCCCTCCACTCTCCCTCCATACACTCCCCCTTTCTCCTCCATATACTCTCCCTCCATACTCTCCTCCATACACTCTCCCTCCATACACTCTCCCTCCATACTCTCCTCCATACTCTCCCTCCATACACTCTCCCTCCACACTCCCCCACTTTCTCCTCCATACACTCCCCCACTTTCTCCCTCCATACTCTTCCTCCATACTCTCCCCCATACACTCCCACCCCACTCTCCCTCCATACACTCTCCCTCCATACACTCTCCCTCCATGCACTCTCCCTCCATACACTCTCCTCCATACACTCTCCCTCCATACTCCCCCACTTTCTCCCTCCATACACTCTTCCTCCATGCTCTCCTCCATACACTCTCCCTCCATACACTCTCCCTCCATGCCTCTCCCTCCATGCACTCTCCTCCATACACTCCCCCACTTTCTCCCTCCATACACTCCCCCACTTTCTCCTCCATACTCTTCCTCCATACTCTCCCCCATACACTCCCACCCCACTCTCCCTCCATGCACTCTCCCTCCATGCTCTCCCTCCATACACTCTCTCCTCCATACACTCCCCCTTTCTCCCTCCATACACTCTTCCTCCATACTCTCCCTCCATACCTCTCCCTCCATACACTCCCCCACTTTCTCCCTCCATACACTCCCCCACTTTCTCCCTCCATACTCTTCCTCCATACTCTCCCCCATACACTCCACCCCACTCTCCTCCATGCCTCTCCCTCCATGCACTCTCCCTCCATACACTCTCCCTCCATACACTCCCCCCTTTCTCCTCCATACACTCTTCCTCCATACTCTCCCTCCATACTCTCCTCCATGCACTCTCCCTCCATACACTCTCCCTCCATACACTCTCCTCCATACTCTCCTCCATACACTCTCCTCCATACCTCTCCCTCCATACCTCTCCCTCCACTTTCTCCCTCCATACCTCCCCCACTTTCTCCCTCCATACTCTTCCTCCATACTCTCCCCCATACACTCCCACCCCACTCTCCTCCATACACTCTCCCTCCATACTCTCCTCCTCCATGCCTCTCCCTCCATACTCCCCCACTTTCTCCCTCCATACTCTCCCTCCATACTCTCCCTCCATACCTCTCCCTCCATACACTCTCCTCCATACTCTCCCTCCATACACTCTCCCTCCATACACTCTCCTCCATACACTCCCCCACTTTCTCCCTCCATACACTCCCCCACTTTCTCCCTCCATACTCTTCCTCCATACTCTCCCCCATACACTCCCACCCCACTCTCCCTCCATACACTCTCCCTCCATACACTCTCCTCCATACACTCCCCACTTTCTCCCTCCATACTCTTCCTCCATACTCTCCCCCATACACTCCCACCCCACTCTCCCTCCATACCTCTCCCTCCATACACTCCCCCACTTTCTCCTCCATACTCTTCCTCCATACTCTCCCTCCACACTCCCCACTTTCTCCTCCATACTCTTCCTCCATACTCTCCCCCATACACTCCCCCACTTTCTCCCTCCATACACTCTTCCTCCATACTCTCCCTCCATACACTCCCCCACTTTCTCCCTCCATACTCTTCCTCCATACTCTCCCTCCATACACCCCCCACTTTCTCCCTCCATACTCTTCCTCCATACTCTCCCCCATACACTCCCACCCCACTCTCCTCCATACACTCTCCTCCATACACCCCCCACTTTCTCCTCCATACTCTTCCTCCATACTCTCCCCCATACACTCTCCCTCCCACTCTCCCTCCATACACTCTCCTCCATACACTCCCCCACTTTCTCCCTCCATACTCTTCCTCCATACTCTCCCTCCATACACTCCCCCACTTTCTCCTCCATACACTCTTCCTCCATACTCTCCCTCCATACACTCCCCCCACTCTCCCTCCATACTCTTCCTCCATACTCTCCTCCATACACTCTCCCTCCATACACTCTTCCTCCATACACTCCCCACTTTCTCCTCCATACACTCTTCCTCCATACTCTCCCTCCATACACTCCCCCCTTTCTTCCTCCATACTCTCCCCCATACACTCCCCCCACTCTTCCTCCATACTCTTCCTCCATACTCTCCCTCCATACACTCTCCTCCATACTCTCCTCCATACCTCCCCCCACTTTCTCCTCCATACACTCTTCCTCCATACTCTCCTCCATACACTCTCCTCCATCACTCTCCTCCATGCCTCTCCCTCCATCACTCTCTCCTCCATACTCTCCTCCATACACTCCCCACTTTCTCCCTCCATACTCTTCCTCCATACTCTCCCCCCATACTCTCCCTCCCACTCTCCTCCATCACTCTCCCTCCATACACTCTCCCTCCATACACTCCCCCACTTTCTCCCTCCATACTCTTCCTCCATACTCTCCCCCATACACTCCCACCCCACTCTCCCTCCATACACTCTCCTCCATACACTCTCCCCCCACTTTCTCCCTCCATACTCTTCCTCCATACTCTCCCCTCATACCTCCCCCACTTTCTCCCTCCATACTCTTCCTCCATACTCTCCCTCCATACACTCCCCCCACTCTCCCTCCATACTCTTCCTCCATACTCTCCCTCCATACACCCCCACCTTCTCCCTCCATACACTCTTCCTCCATACACTCCCCCACTTTCTCCTCCATACACTCTTCCTCCATACTCTCCCTCCATACCTCCCCCACTTTCTCCCTCCATACCTCCCCCACTCTCCCTCCACTCTTCCTCCATACTCTTCCTCCATACTCCTCCATACTCTCTCCTCCATGCTCTCCTCCATACTCCCCCACTTTCTCCTCCATGCACTCTTCCTCCATGCTCTCCTCCATACACTCCTCCATACACTCCCACCCCTCTCCCTCCATACCTCTCCTCCATACATCTCCTCCATACTCTCCTCCATACTCCTCCATACCTCCCCCACTTTCTCCCTCCACTCTTCCTCCATACTCTCCCCCATACACTCCCCCACTCTCCTCCACTCTCCTCCATCACTCTCCTCCATACACTCTCCCTCCATACCTCCCCACTCTCCCTCCACTTTCTCCTCCATACTCTTCCTCCATACTCTCCCCCATACACTCCCCCACTCTCCCTCCATGCACTCTCCTCCATACACTCCCCCACTTTCTCCCTCCATACTCTTCCTCCATACTCTCCCCTCATACCTCCCCCACTTTCTCCCTCCATACTCTTCCTCCATACTCTCCCCTCATACACTCCCCCACTTTCTCCCTCCATACCTCTTCCTCCATACTCTCCCTCCATGCTCTCCTCCATACTCTCTCCTCCATACCTCTCCTCCATACTCCTCCATACACCCCCCACTCTCCCTCCATATACTCTCCTCCATACACTCCCCCACTTTCTCCCTCCATACACTCTTCCTCCATGCTCTCCTCCATACCTCCCCCTTTCTTCCTCCATGCTCTCCCTCCATACACTCCCCCACTCTCCTCCATACACTCCCCCACTTTCTCCGTCCATACTCTTCCTCCATACTCTCCCCCCATGCACTCCCCCCACTCTCCCTCCATACACCTCCCTCCATACTCTCCTCCATACACCCCCCACTTTCTCCCTCCATACTCTTCCTCCATACTCTCCTCCATACACCCCCCACTCTCCTCCATACACTCTTCCTCCATACACTCCCCCACTTTCTCCCTCCATACACTCTTCCTCCATACTCTCCTCCATACACTCCCCCCTTTCTTCCTCCATACTCTACCCCCATACACTCCCCCCACTCTTCCTCCATACTCTTCCTCCATACTCTTCCTCCATACTCTCCCTCCATGCACTCTCCTCCATACTCTCCCTCCATACACTCCCCCCCACTCCCTCCATACACTCTTCCTCCATACTCTCCCTCCATACACTCTCCTCCATACACTCTCCTCCATACACTCTCCCTCCATACTCTCCCTCCATACACTCCCCCCACTCTCCTCCATACTCTTCCTCCACTCTCCCCCATACACTCCCACCCCACTCTCCCTCCATACACTCTCCCTCCATACTCTCCTCCATACACTCCCCCACTTTCTCCCTCCATACTCTTCCTCCATACTCTCCCCCATACACTCCCACCCCACTCTCCTCCATACACTCTCCTCCATACACTCCCCCACTTTCTCCCTCCATACTCTTCCTCCATACTCTCCCCTCATACCTCCCCCACTTTCTCCCTCCATACTCTTCCTCCATACTCTCCCCTCACACTCCCCCACTTTCTCCCTCCATACACTCCCCCACTTTCTCCCTCCATACTCTTCCTCCATACTCTCCTCCATACACCCCCCACTCTCCCTCCATACACTCTTCCTCCATACACCTCCCCCACTTTCTCCCTCCATACACTCTTCCTCCATACTCTCCTCCATACACTCCCCCCTTTCTTCCTCCATACTCTCGCCCCATACACTCCCCCCACTCTCCCTCCATACACTCCCCCACTTTCTCCGTCTATACTCTTCCTCCATACTCTCCCCCATACACTCCCCCCACTCTCCTCCATACACTCTTCCTCCATACTCTCCTCCATACCCCCCACTTTCTCCTCCATACACTCTTCCTCCATACTCTCCCTCCATACACCCCCCCACCTTCTCCTCCATACACCCCCCCCCACCTTCTCCTCCATACACTCTTCCTCCATACTCTCCCTCCATACACTCCCCCACTTTCTCCCTCCATACTCTTCCTCCACTCTCCCCCATACACTCTCCCCCACTCTCCTCCATACACTCTTCCTCCATACTCTCCTCTATACACTCCCCCACTTTCTCCCTCCATACACTCTTCCTCCATACTCTCCTCCATACCTCCCCCACTTTCTTCCTCCATACTCTCCCCCCACACACTCTTCCTCCATACTCCCCCATACACTCCCCCACTCTCTCCCTCCATACACTCTTCCTCCATACTCCCCCACACTCTTCCTCCATACTCTCCCCCATACACTCCCCCACTCTCCCTCCATACACTCTTCCTCCATACTCCCCCCACACTCTTCATCCATACTCCCCTCATACACTCCCCCACTCTCTCCTCCATACACTCTTCCTCCATACTCTCCCCCACACTCTTCCTCCATACTCTCCCCCACACTCCCCCACTCTCCTCCATACACTCTTCCTCCATACTCCCCCACACTCATCCATACTCCCCTCATACACTCCCCCCACTCTCCCTCCATACACTCTTCCTCCATACTCTCACCCCCACACACTCTTCCTCCATACTCTCCCCCACACTCCCCCACTCTCCCTCCATACACTCTTCCTCCATACTCCCCCATACACTCTTCATCCATACTTTCTCCCCCACACACTTCCTCCATACTCTACCCCCATACACCCCCCCACTCTCTCCTCCATACTCTCCTCCATATTGAATATTTTTGTTTAACAAATGTTAAATTAAAAATGTGTTTAACGTGTGTTTATGACCTGTGTTTTCAGGTTAAACAGTCATCAACTTGACAGACAGACAAACCGAGATGACACACAGACTCCAGCTGTGAAAATGACCTCCAGCCTTCATGTGTGTGTGTGTGTGTGTGTGTGTGTGTGTGTGTGTGTGTGTGTGTGTGTGTGTGTGTGTGTGTAAATCAGCAGCTTCCATATTCATCAGGCCAAAGACACACTGTTTCTCCACCCAACTTCTCCAGCATCTCTACCGAACACTTCACGTCAGTGTACGATGTCACGCTGTATGGAGTTTGATGTGATGTGTGAGGATAATTATTACGGCCTTGTATTGCTGATGAAAGACTCCAGACGTGCGTGTGTACGTGTTTCATTTGCAGTTGTTAAAGTTGCTTTCATAAATAAACAATCCATTTCAAGCACACACTGCTGTCTTCCTCTTTATTGCACAACCTTCAGAATTTCATAGCGGAACTGCAATCAAGCGTTTGTGAAAACCTGCACTGAGTCTGTTTCTGCGCTGTGGAGGAATTTTACTCCACTCATCTCTGCTGAATTGTTGTAATTCTGCCACATTGGAGGGTTTTCCAGCATGACCCCCTTTTTAAGGTCATGCCACAGCATCTCAATAGGATTCAGGTCAGGCTTTGACTAGGCCACTCCAAAGTCTTCAGCCATTCAGAGGTGGACTTGCTGGTGTGTTTTGGATCAGAACCCAAGTTCGCTTCAGCTTGAGGTCATGAACAGATGGCCAGACATTCTCCATCAGGATCTTTTATTAAACAGCACAATTCATGTTTCCATTGATCACAGCAAGTCTTCCAGGTCCTGAAGCAGCAGAACATCCACAGACCATCACACTACCACCACCATGTTTTACTGCTGGGATGATGTTTTTTTCACACGGTGTGGTGTTACTTTTATGCCAGAAGTAATGGGACACACACTTTCCAAAAAGTTCAACTTTTGTCTCATAGAATCAGTCCACAGAGTATTTCCCCAAAAGTCTTGGGGATCATCAAGATGTTTTCTGGCAAAACTGAGACGAACCTTTATGTTCTTTTTGCTCAGCAGCGGTTTAGGTCTTGGAGCTCTGCCATGCAGACCATTTTTGCCTTCTTTATTCTTCTTCTCATGGTGGAGTCATGAACACTGACCATAACTGAGGCAGGTGAGGCCTGCAGTTCTTTGGATGTTGTGGGGTCTTTTGTGAGCTCTTGTATGAGTCGTCGCTGTGCTCTTGGGGTTAATTTTGGTCCACTCCTGGGAAGGTTCTCCACTGTTCCATGATGCCATTTGTGAATGTCTCTTACTGTGGTTCTCTGGAGTCCCAAAGCTTTAGAAACGGCTTTATAACCTTCTCCAGACTGATAGAGCTCACTTTCTTTCTCATTTGTTTCTGAATTTCTTTGGATCTTGGCATGATGTCTGGCTTTTGAGGATCTTCTGGTCCACTTCACTTTGTCAGGCAGGTCCTATTTAAGAGATTTCTTGATGGTGAACAGGTGTGGCAGTAATCAGGCCTGGGTGTGGCGAGAGAAATTCAACTCAGGTGTGATAAACCACAGTTTTAACAGGGAGCAAACACTTTTTCACACAGAGCCATGTAGTTCTGCATGTTGTGTTCACTTGTGTTCTCTTTTACTAATAATTAAATTAGTTTGATGATCTAAAACATTAAAGTGTGACAAACATGCAAACAAATAAGAAATCAGGAATCACTTATTCACACCACTGTAGATATATATATATATATATATATATATATAAAATCGTTTTCCACAAATGAAACAGACACACAATGTGTATTCAGACTCCTCTCCATCGCCTAAAGACTTCTTTCCACCTTCATCTCCTCTCCATCTGCTCATCACATCTATGATGGACTGAAGGATGAACTGGACTCTTAATGCAGGTTTGATCATTATCAGGCACTAAAGCAGAAAAACACTTCACCACCAGGGTTGTGGAGCTGCTGCTGGTGTATAAATGCATCACCTGAGCCGCTTTACCACTGGCCATGAACATCAGACCACATCCCTCAGGTTAAACCACCTACAGATACACCTCAGCTCCACCTCTAATCACCCCCCCCAAAAGTTATCAAGCATCCACTGTCTAATGTCCTTTACACACTTCTCAACATTGTTAAGCTGATCTCTCTCATCTGGCTTTGCTGAAATATACAGCTGTGTATCATTAGCATAGCAATGGAAGCGAATCCCATGTTTATGTATAATTTCACCCAGATTCAGCAGATATAAAGAGAAAAGCAGTGGGGCTAATACAGATCCTTGTGGAACACCAAATTTTACCTCAGAGCGTGTGGAGAACTCACCATTTATATCAACAAACTGATAGCGATCAGTCAAATAAGACCTGAGCCAAGAGAGAGCTGTTCACTTTATTCCCTATACTCGCCCCCACTTCCCCCTCACGTTTCTCTTTACTTCCTCTCTCGGTCTCTCAGGTTCCACATACAATGTTTCTATGGCAACAGACAGACAGAGGACAAAGCTGGATTTGATAGAGCACCATCAGTGTGTGTGTGTGTGTGTGTGTGTGTGTGTGTGTGTGTGTGTGTGTGTGTATAGATATAAAAATGTGAGAATTACCATGACAACAGCAACCAGGATGCATGGCTGTGAGAGCAAATGAGTTGGTAACACTAACACTGCATTCTGCAGCCGTGTGTGTGTGTGTGTGTGTGTGTGTGTGTGTGTGTGTGTGTGTGTGTGTGTGTGTGTGTGTAAAATGGTTTATACCACTAGTGAGATCAGATCACAGATCTCTGGGGATCAGACATAAGCTTTGAAATGATACTATGTTCAGAATGATGTGAGGTCCAGAATGAGGTGAGTTTGAGTAGGCGGCGTTGTTAAGGAGGATGTGAAGTTCAGGATGATGTAAGGTTTAGAACGAGGCAAGGTTAAGGAGGATGTAAGGTTCAGGACAAGGTGAGGTTTAGGAGGATGTGAGGTTCAAGATGAGGTGGAGTTGAAGAGGATGTGAGGTTGAGGACTAGGGGAGGTGGAGGACAAAGGGAAGGTTTAGGATGAGGGGAAGTTGATGACTAGGTGAGGTTGAGGACGGGGCGAGGTTAAGGACTAGGTGAGGTTGAGGGCAGGGCGAGGTTAAGGACTAGGGGAGGTTGAGAAGGGTGTGAGGTTGAGGATGACGTGAGTTTTAGGATGTGTGGTTGAGGATGAGGCGAGGCTGAGGAAGAGGTAAGGTTCAGACCGAGGTGAGGTTGAGGATGATGCGAGGGTCAGGACAAGGTGAGGTTAATGAGAATGTGAGGTGAAGTTGAGGTGGATGTGAGGTTGAGGAGGAGGTGAGGATGAGGATGAGGTGAGATTATAGAGGATGTGAGTTTATGCCGTATGAGTAAAGTGAGGTGTTTAATCAGGTTGTAAAATGAGTGTTCATTTTATTCACGTCAATGTTTTTTTTTTTTAATCAGCTCAAATAAAACCCAACCTAGTCAATGGTGTTACACAAGTCAGGTGACTCTCAGTGTCTAAAGCCCGGATAAATGGGGAGGGTTTTGTTTTGAAGGACATCCAGCGTAAAACGTGCCAAATCAAATATGCAGATATCGGATCAGACTTTCATACCGGATCGGTCGAGGCCTGGGTCACCAACAACCACCACAGGTATCGTTAACCAACAGGGTACCGGTGTAAATTGGGCTACTGTTGGCTGAAGGAGGAGAAGGAGAGGAGGAAGATGTCTACAGAGACAGCAAGGAAAGGAGAAGTGGAGGAGAGTGGAGGTTCGGGTTGGTACTTTAAATGTTGGTACTATGACTGGTAAAGGGAGAGAAGGAGCTGATATGATGGAGAGGAGTAAGTTAAGTCAAGTCACGTTTATTTCTAAAGCACTTTTCACAACAGACTTTGTCTCAAAGCAGCTTTACAGAATTTAACAGTTAAAGGTGAGCGATGTGCATTAATCCCTGATGAGCAGCCATGGCAACTGTGGCAAGGAAAAACTGCTGTAGATGTTATGAGGAAGAAACCATGAGAGGAACCAGATTTAAAAGGGAAACCATCCTCATTTGGGTGACATCAATAGTTTGATTATAGTCTTTAAACACTACAGCACACTGAAGAGTGAGAAAGATATATACATATGTTGTGTGTTCAGGAGACCAAGTGGAAACCGTTAACCCTATTATGGTGTGGATGGAAAGAGAAATGGTGTAGGGGGGATTCTGAAGGAAGAGTACAGTAAGAGTGTAGTGGAGGTGAAGAGAGTTTCTGATAGGGTGATGAACGTGAAGCTGGAAGTAGAAGGGGTGATGATAAGTGACAGTGTAGCTAGACAGCATCGGATGGTGGTCTGTAGGATGGTTTTGGAGGTGAAGAAGAAGAGGAGGAGAGTGAGTACTGAAAGAAGAATAAGATGGTGGAAACTGAAGGAGGAAGACTGTAGTGTGAGGTTCAGGGAAGAGGTCAGACAGGAACTTGGTGGTGGTGAAGAGGTGCTGGATGATTGTGAAACTACTGCAGAGGTGATAAGGGAGACATTTAGGAAGCTTCTTGGTGTGACAACTGGAAATAAAAAGGAAGACAAAGAGACATGGTGGTGGAATGAGGAAGTGCAGGAGAGCAGAAGGAGAAAGAGGTTGGAGAAACAGGATTGGGATCGACAGAGAGATGAGAAAAGTAGGCAGGAGAACAAGGAGATGCAGCAGCAGAGTGAAATGTACAATGTTTATCTAGGCAGATTATAATCAGATCAGTAGTAGGGTTAGAATCAGGAGATGATTAGATGCAAAATGTTCTCAGGACAGGAGAAAGAATATATAATGAGAATTGTATGTTTTGAGATTAGAGGACTTTCAGAGAATCTAGATTGAAGCATTTGATAATAAACAGGACCAGCATGGGGGAATTCTGAGATAAAGAGCAGAGAGGAAGCCAGACTCACTAGTGTTTATTATTCATAAAGATCAGACAGGAGGAGTTCATTCTCACAGGAGAACACACTGAGTGGTGTGATGAAGAAAAGAGGACACTAATCAATTCAATTCATGTTTATTTGTGTTGCACTTTTAATAATGAACATTGTCTCAGAGCAGCTATACAAAAATAATGTGGTGATAAAAATGAATAAGTTCTTTATAAGTTTGTCCCTGATGAACAAGTCGGTGGAGACTGTGGTGAAGGAAAAACTTCTGGGTTTCCTCTTCTGGGTTGCACTGAGTGTCCATTTATTACAGATAAATGATGTTGAGGTGCAGTGATGCAGATCAGAAGAAAACTGTAGTCCTGAGTCAGTCTGTTGATATTAACTACAGTCCAAATCCATCCTCAAAGGTCCTGTTCTTACTCCATAATTTCATGGAACCACCCAAGGCGTTGATGAGAAACATCTCCAGCTGCACAGAGTCGCCTCTAATTGAAGAGAACACTATCCAAAGGCAGACCAGGACGAAGTGGGAAGATCCGTGGAGGGAAGAGGACCAGAAACAGTGATCACTGGAACCTCAGGAGCATGTTTAACTCGACCAAGAGAGAGAGAGAGCGAGAGAGATAGAGAGAGAGAGCGAGAAAGAGAGAAAGAGAGAGGGTGACAGGAAGAGAAGGATATGGATCATTAAGTCTCCTGATTGTTGTATGAAAGTTAATGTCACTGTGCAGTTTGGACTCCGGTAAGACTCGCTATGGCAGCATAACTAAAAGGCAGAAGCAGAAGGTAACACAGACATGAGGATCTCTGGGATAAGAGACGACCCACCACACCACCATCAACAAACCTGAGTGAATGTGTGAGAGTGAGGAGACGACAGCATCCAAATATCCCAGTTCACCAAACACTCCATATCCATGATCCCTCCAGATCTGCTCCTTTACCTCACAAACACCTACTGACTAAAGACTCCACTAAATAAATATGTGTTCAGCCTCGACTTGAACACTGAGACTGTGTCTGATTCCTGAACACTGGTTGGAAGGTGGTTCTATAACTGTGGGTTTTAAAAGAGAAACATCTGCCCCCTGCTGGAGTCTTCATTATTTGAGGTACCAACAAATAGCCTGCACCATTTGATCTAAGTAGGCGTGGAGGATCATACTGGTACAGAAGTTCACTCAGATACTGCGGCGTGAGAGCGTTAAGTGCTTTATACGTCAATACTAGTATTTTATAATCAGTGTGAGATGTAATTGGGAGCAGTGTAGATGATTAAAACAGGGCTGATGTGCTCATATGTTCTAGATCTAGTGAGGACTCTTGCTGCTGCATTCTGAACTAACTGAAGCTTATTTCTGCACTTACTTCAACACCCAGACAGTAAAGCGTTACAGTAGTCTAATCTAGATGTTACAAAAGCATCTACTTGTCAGGAGCACGAGAGGAAGGACCCAAATGCAGGACGCAGGAGAAATTCAAAAGGCAGTCTTTAATTAGGGGGAAAAAAAAAACAAAGAGGCAATACAAACTGTCCGAAAACTAATGTACCTCCCTTAAAAAGAGCATGAAAAAGCAAAGAGCAGATAAAGGGAAAAAACAAAAACAACAAACCAGGAGCAGGGCAGAAGAGACCGGAAGAACAGCAAAATAATTACAAACAAATGTTCAACAACCGGTAGAAAATCAAAAACTGCCGGCAGAAAACCGGGGAAAAAAGAGAGATCCAAATTGAAAGCAAAAATAATCCACAGGAAAAAAAAACAGAAAGAAAGTCCCGAAAAACTTACACAAAGCCAAAAGACAATCTGGCAAGGGATAACAGGAGCCAGCGGAAGTTGGATTACCGGAACTGCGCGTGCCGTTGGCTGACACTACTAGTTTTTCTGCATCCTGTAACGACATCATATTTCTAATTTTAGCAATATTTCTAAGGTGAAAGAAGGCGATCCTGGTAATATTATTTACGTGAGCCTCAAAGGAAAGACTCTGGTCAATAATCACACCAAGGTCTTTGACAGCTGTACACACTGAAACAGCAACAACATCCAGAGATGCTACAGAATCTGAAAGTTTACGTCTAGCTGCATGTGGTCCTAGTAAAAGTACTTCTGTCTTATCTGAGTTGAGCAGAAGAAATTTATCAAGCAATTAATGTCTAATGTCCTTTACACACTTCTCAAAATTGTTAAACTGATCTCTCTCATCTGGCTTTGCTGAAATATACAGCTGTGTATCATCAGCATAGCAATGAAAGCGAATCCCATGTTTATGTATAATTTCACCCAGAGGCAGCAGATATAAAGAGAAAAGCAGTGGGCCTAAAACAGATCCTTGCGGAACACCAAACTTTACCTCAGAGCGTGTGGAGAACTCACCATTTATATCAACAAACTGATAGCGATCAGTCAGATAAGACCTGAGCCAGGAGAGAGCTGTTCCCTTTATTCCAACAATGTTCTTCAGTCCAGCAAGCAGGAGATTATGATCAATGGTGTGAAAAGCTGCACTGAGGTCGAGCAAAACAAGTAAAGAGACAAAACCCTGATCAGAGGCCAATAACAGGTCATTTACCACCTTAACTAGCGCCGTCTCTGTGCTATGATGAGGCCGAAATCCTGATTGATACATTTCATAAATGTTCTTCCTCAGTAGATGTGAGCAGAACTGCTGTGCTACAACCTTTTCTAGAATCTTGGAGATAAAAGGGAGGTTTGATATTGGACTGTAGTTGGACAACTGACAGGGTGAAGGCCAGGTTTCTTAATTAGGGGGTTGATAACTGCAGATTGAAGGATTTAGGTACAAAACCAGTTTATTATTTTAAAACAGGTTCAATTCCCTCTGGAATGATCTGTTTGAGGAAACTTGTAGGCGAGGGATCGAGATGCAGGTTGATGATTTTGATGAGGAAATAAATGAAATGAAGTCGTTCTCTTGAATAGGAGTAAAACTTTGTAATTGATGGTCTGTTATAATGACACTGCTGTCTACAGGGTTATTTATAAAATAGTTTGGATTTATTTTAATTGTCTGGATTTCTTGCCTGATATTTTCAAATTTATTATAAAAAAGTTGATGAAATCATTACTACCTATTGATGGTGTGCATGTGAGTGCAGTGCTTTTATTTCCTGTTCATTTTGCTGCAGTACAGAATAAAAATCTAGGATTCTGCTTGATATTTTCTATGAGGGAGGAGAAATATGCTGATCAGCAGAACTAAGAGATCATCTAGAACTCAGGAGATTCTCCTTCCATGCTATTTAAAATACTGTTCATTTTGTTTGACTCCATTTACATTCTAATTCCCGAGTGGTCTGTTTTAAGGTGTGTGTATGATCATTATACCACTGTGCTGATTTTTTTCTCCCCGATCATTTTGGTCTTAAGTGGAGCTCCATCATCTAGAGTGTAATGGAATAGTCGAGTTCTGCAAGGTCAGACGGAGATCTAAATTTATGATGAAATCTGCAAATTCTATGAGAAAATCTGAGTCGGGCCCCTGGGGGTCTATAAATAATAATTAGTGAAATTGACTGACTGGACCTGCTTTTGGACACTGAATATTTTATGCTGGTGTAAAGAGCTTCAAATGTTTTTCTTTTGTGTTAAGTCTTTTGTGTGACTTTTAGATTATTATTATAAATAGCTGTGACTCTGCCTCCTCTGCCATTTAGACGGGGTTGGTGTATGTAACTATACCCTCCCCTATAATCTCCCCTTTATATCCAAAATTTTAGAAAAGGTTGTAGCACAGCAGTTCTGCTCACACCTACTTATGAATAACATTTTTGAAATGTATCTGTCAGGATTTTGGCCTCATCATAGCACAGAGACGGCGCTAGTTAAGGTGGTAAATTACCTGTTATTGGCCTCTGATCAGGGTTTTGTCTCCTTACTTGTTTTGCTCGACCTTAGTGCAGCTTTTGACACCATTGATCACACTATACTGCTTGCTAGACTTGAGAATGTTGTTGGAATAAAGGGAACAGCTCTCTCTTGGCTCAGGTCTTATTTGACTGATCGCTATCAGTTTGCTGATGTAAATGGTGAGTTCTCCACACTCTATGAGGTCAAGTTTGGTGTTCCTCAAGGATCTGTCTTAGGCCCACTGCTTTTCTCTTTATATATGCTGCCTCTTGGTGAAATCATTCATAAACATGGGATTCGCTTCCATTGCTATGCTGATGACACACAGCTGTATATTTCAGCAAAGCCAGATGAGAGAGATCAGCTTAACAATGTTGAGAAGTGTGTAAAGGACATTAGACAGTGGATGCTTGATAACTTTCTTCTGCTCAACTCAGATAAGAAGGAAGTACTTTTACTAGGACCACATGCAGCTAGAAGTAAACTTTCCGATTACGTAGCATCTCTGGATGGTGTTTCTGTTTCTGCATGTACGGCTGTCAAAGACCTTGGTGTGATTATTGACCCGAGTCTTTCCTTTGAGTCTCACGTGAATAACTACTGAGATAATTTCTAGGTATGGCATCCCTGTAGGAATTGATTCTGATAAAGGAACCCCATTCACTTCTAAGGTCACTCAACTTCTGTGCAAAGAGCTGAAAATCAATTGGCATTTCCATATTCCGTACCACCCACAATCATCAGGCATTGTGGAATGCGCTAATCGTACAATAAACAACAAAATTCGTAAAGCCATGCACGCATCTGGCTCAAAAAATTGGCTGCATGCTCTCCCACTCGTTCTCGCCGATATGCGAATGACCGCACAAGTGGCCCTTGATCATCTTTCACCGTATGAACTTGTAATGGGGCGACCCTTTCCCCTCCCATGGCGACGAGGCAAACAGGCTGTGTGTACGGGGGACCTAGATGTGCATCTCAGCGAGTACGCTGCAGGGTTGCTACAAACATTAGATGATTATTGGACACGGTAAATGCAAGGAGACCCCAATTCGATCAAAACACTCACCCCTTTAAGGTAGGGGATCGAGTCTTGGTGAAAAGATTGGACAAAATGGGAACACCCCTGGGTGACACCCCATACAGTGAACCTGCAGACGTGATCGCTGTGACTGACGGCTGTATTAACTGATCTCTTTCCACAGTGGATCCATGCCGGACGACTGAAACATGCCCCACAATGATAATTGTTATGAAACTTTGTACCTAACTACTATGTGTTTTTTTGTGACCAGAAGTAAACCCTGACGACCCTTCCCAGAGTTTTTTCCCTCCCGACAGAACTAAGGGAGTACCTTTCGGCTAGCCTGCTAAGAGGGGAAGCGGTCTAAGGCAGCTCGTGGATGACCTCAGTTACACCTCAGAAGTTCCTGTGTCGTCTCTTTGGACATTCTCCTCACTGTAGGAAGTGTAGGGAGAAACTACAAGGGACTGAGTACCAACCTCTTCTTGGGACGGGCGCAGCCAGTGACCGGTATGGCTGCCATCATTCTACTACTCCTCACCCTGCTTGGGACAGGGTTACCCGTCTGTTAGTGTTAAGATGGTTTTCACACTGTTTCACACACATTCCTTTGTCTGCTCAGTGTCTATAGAATATTTACGATGTTAGTCTTTAAGGTAAACAGGGAGTCCTTATCTGGACTCACACATCGCCAGCTAGTATATCCTCTTGTCTAAACAGGAAACAACTAGGTCAGGTTTCTTTTCTTTGTATGTGTATATAAACGTTCTGCCGCCTTCAATAAACTGAAGAGGAAGCATTTGCTGTGTGCGGTGTGATTCTTCCCTGATCAGAAAGGCCTACGGGTATCGCAGATCGTATGGAAAACCTCTCCACGAATTAAGTTTCGTTTGGGCATGATAAAAATCTAACACCGTCCAAGCCCATCCACATGACATTTTGCGTTTGCGAAATTCATCTAATGATCAATACACTGATACATTCATGTAATTATACTTATTAGTTATTAAGTATAAAAGAGGGGATTGTTGAAATGTATTCTTTAGTAGCCTTGGCGAACCTTCCTATCTTGACCTCGCATATTCTGACTTAGATGTTTATGTCTTTGCTGACCTGTACATTTTGTGCTATCGCGTGACTGGATGTTAGAAGACCAAGGGCGTTCAGTTAGAAGATAGCTATAAGCACATCCTGTTCCCTTTTCTTACGCACATATGTTTCTGACCCCTATCTCTGTCAACACACGATAACTCTGTCCGTGTCGCAATGACCTCTCCGCCTTTCCTACGCACTATGGCTTGGACTGATGTGTATATCTACCCGGCCGTGCGGCCCAGTCCTTTGAGCAGTTGTATTGAATAAACCAGACTTGATTTTAATCGTGTGGGTTGTTCTTTCATTGCTCCGGAGCGCTCCTAAGGCCTTGCAGAGAAGAGACACAGACGAGAGGGCAGGGGATCTTTCTTACAACCAGGATCGCCTTCTTTCACCTTAGAAATACAGTGGAACCTCGGGTTACGAACGCCCCGGCATACGTATAATTCAGGTTAAGAATCGCAGTTCATCAAAATTTTTGACCCTGGTTACGAACAATATATCGGGATACGAAGGTCGCTCACCAAAAAATCGCAGGCAAGTTGGTTGTTTTTGCTCTATCCATGCAGCTTGTCACATCAGTTAGCGTCCTGTGTCCCTAGCGAAAGCATCGTGTTACTTATCCGCTTGAACTTTTCCCTGCGGCAGCATAACAACTCGTTAGTTGATGCTCGTGGAATGATGAGATGGACAACATTAGCCGATGCATAACCACTTTACTTGTTTTTATGAAGATAGATTAGCAGGGTTACAGTCTTTTCCAAAGTACAATACCCATAATGAATTTCACTCTGGACTTCAATACCAACTGATAGTAGCCTTAAAGAAACAGCTCTCATTTTCCCTCTAATGCAACAATTGTCTCAGCGTTCGTGTTAATAACACTTTAATATTCTATAATATAATATATAATAATATATAAATAATATAATATAATAAGATTCCCCTTCAAACAATAACTCTCCCTCCTCCCCTTCTCTGACGTCGTCTCCTGCAGCGAGTCTTCTCAAAGGAAAGTACCGGTAAAGATCTTTTCCTCTTTGTATGTTTTATGTGGTATGATTTTAATATAACATGTTAAAAGTAAATAATATTAGTAAATATTGGCTTTATTTTTATTTAAGTAATATTTTTGGTTGTCCAGAACGAATTACCGAAGTTTCTGTTCATTATTATGGGGAAATTTGTATCGGGATCGGGTTACGAATTAAATTCGTAACCCGAGGTTCCACTGTATTGCTAAAATTGGAAATATGATGTCGTTACAGGATGCAGAAAAACTAGTTCATGCTTTTGTTACTTCTAGATTAGACTACTGTAACGCTTTACTGTCTGGGTGTGCGAGTAAGTGCATAAATAAGCTTCAGTTAGTTCAGAATGCAGCAGCAAGAGTTCTCACTAGATCTAGGAAATACGACCACATCACCCCTGTTTTAATCAGTCTACACTGGCTCCCAATCAAATCTCGCATTGATTATAAAATATTACTACTGACGTATAAAGCACTTAACGGTCTCGCACCACAGTATCTGAGTGAACTTCTGTACCAGTATGATCCTCCACGCCTACTTAGATCAAAAGGTGCTGGCTATCTGTTGGTTCCTCAAATAATGAAGACTACAGCAGGGGGCAGATCTTTCTCTTATAAAGCCCCACAGTTATGGAACAGCCTTCCAACCAGTGTTAGGGACTCAGACACAGTCTCAGTGTTCAAGTCGAGGTTGAAAACTTATTTATTTAGTCAAGCCTTTTATCAGTAGATTTTTCTTAGGTAAAGGCACAGATCTGGAGGGAGCATGGATATAGAGTGTTTGGTGAACTGGTATATTTGTATGCTGTCGTCCCCTCACATTCACACATTCACTCGGGTTTGTTGACGGTGGTGTGGTGGGTCGCCTCATCCCAGAGATCCTCATGTCTGTGTTACCTTCTGGTTCTCCCTTTTAGTTATGCTGCCATAGCGAGTCTTGCCGGAGTCCAAACTGCACAGTGACATTAACTTTCATACACCAATAGGGACACTTAATAATCCATATCCTTCTCTCTCTCTCTCTCTCTCTCTCTCTCTCTCTCTCTCTCTCTCTCTCTCTCTCGGTCGAGTTGAACATGCTCCTGAGGCTCCAGTGACCACTGTTCCTGCCCCTCTTCCCCCCTTGGATCTTCACACTTGTGCAGCTTGGGACGGTCTCTCATCAACACCTTGGGTGGTTTCATGTAATTCCGGAGTAGAACGGGTGCTTTGAGGACGGATTGGACTGTAGTTGGTGTCGGTGGTCTGCTGCACTGACTCGGGAGTGCAGTTTGCTTCTGATCGCAATCACTGTACCCCGCAGCATTGTATATCTGCTTCAAATGGACATTTGGTGCAACCCAGATGAGGATGGGTTCCCTCTTGAGTCTGGTTCCTCTCAAGGTTTCTTCCTTATGCCATCTCTGGGAGTTTTTCCTTGCCACAGTTGCTCATCAGGGACAAACATACTTACAAAGAACATATTTACGTTTAATCACCACATTATCTGTGTAAAGCTGCTTTGAGACAATGTTCATCGTTAAAAGCGCTATACAAATAAAAATGAATTGAATTGAATTAAATACCCAGGAGGACTTGCTTAATTTAATGCTACATATTCATTCGGTTTAATCCACGTTTCTGTCCAACACATTATCTTAAACTCCTGGTTGGTAATAATTTAGTTTCTAGTCAGTGCTTTTGACGTGAGATCTAATATTCAACAATCCTGTCTTTAGATCAGAGGTGCTGCTGTGCCTTCAGTCCTATTACTTTAATGTTAATCAGCTTACTTAATGTCAGGGATCCTCCTGCCAGGCCTCCCTCCAAGGCTCTCTCTCAGCCTCTCCCGGCGCTAATCGCCGACACCTGTTCCGTTTTTAAGTTCCCGTTTTGATTTTACTCGCTGTCGGATCAACTTAGTCATGTCTAGTGATCTACCGGATTCCAGACCGCCAGCATTCCCCGATGGTTAATGCTCCTTGTTCCCAGTCAAACGATTATACTCTCGTTATGGATTGTACTCGCTGTACGAAATTATACCTGCTTTATGGATTATACCTGCATTCAGCATTTTCCCCGCATTAACCCACCCAAGAGTTTAGCTCAGGCCAGATTATCTCACCGGCTTCCAAAGTCCCTGAGAATATTCTTGCCACCCTGCCTGCTCCTGCTCCTGACCCCTGACCCCGACCTCTGCTCTGCTCTGGTTTTAAACTCTGGACTGGTTTTTGGTTTGTGTTTCTCCTCTGCCCTTCATTGTTCTGTTTGCCGGCTCTTTGATTTCTTGTACTGGTTTTGGTTTTGTTTTAATTTGCATCGCCCTGTTTGGCTGTGTTTCTGACCCTGGACTGTTTTTGGACTGTGTTTTTACCTTGCCCCATTGCTCAGTGTGTTTCTTTATTAAAGCCTGTGTTTTCCTTATTTCATTTTCGCATCCTGCATTTGGGTCCTCCTATACAGTCTCCACTCACCCAGTCACACCCACTTTCAGCTCTGACATCTGTGCAGTTAGCAGACGATCGGTTTATCCTGTCTGTCTGCTCCCTGGCCTTGGCTCTGGACAGTCACTTGGTAACTAGTGCTGTTCTGAGACTATGACCTGTACTACAAGAAATGAGAGCAGCACCTTCCCGAGTGGGATGGATACCGTCCCGCCCTAACAGGCTGAACAGCCTTTCCTTCATAATTGCTCCAATTATCTATGAAGTTTTATGATTGTTTTTGGAGCACCACTCAGACATCCAGCAGTTCAGTGACTTTAACCTGCTGTAGGCTACATCGGCACGTCGCATTGGGATGGGGCCAGAGCATGTTACTGCATCATACATTGCCTTCTCTAATTTACACACCTCTATAATAATCACATCGCCTAATATCTTCACTTTGTCCTTGTTAACTGCAGTTAAAACACATCATAACACGTTAACACGTGACTATTAACATACGTATAAACAACGTATAAACATTATATATTACAGGCATTACATCAAGAGTGAAGGAGAGAAAACAGAAGAGGAAAACAGCAGTGTGAAACATGATCTGTAGATCACACCATCTTTCATCTCTATCAGTATAGATACACACACACACACACACACAGAGTGATGAGACAGAGAAAGGGTTGCTTTATTTCTCCTTTCTTTCTTTCTTTCTTTCTTTCTTTCTTTCTTTCTTTCTTTCTTTCTTTCTTTCATAAATTGAGAATACTGTCTGCTGTTGCCATGGAAACCACTGAGTTCAGTAAAAAAAAATTTAACAAGAAAAATAAAAAACCTTTAAATACAAACACATCTGTACATTTGAGCTGCATGTGTAGGTTTTCCTCCATTTAGTAATGTGTTTGTGTATCATAGTCTCTCTGAGTGTGTGTGTGTGTGTGTGTGTGTGTGTGTGTGTGTGTGTGTGTGTGTGTGTGTGTACTTCTGACC
Source organism: Silurus meridionalis (assembly GCF_014805685.1). Taxonomy (NCBI): domain Eukaryota; kingdom Metazoa; phylum Chordata; class Actinopteri; order Siluriformes; family Siluridae; genus Silurus; species Silurus meridionalis. Next base: position 539,036 of record NC_060901.1, read on the forward strand.
TAGCTCTGTCTCTTCATCGCACTGTGTGTATGTGTGTGTTGGCACATTTAAAATGTGTGTGAAGTAGCTGATACTGTAGATTGAAGCTTCTCATTCTGTTGCTTGGAAACATTACACACACACACACACACACACACACACACACACACACACACACACACACACACACACACACACACAGTTAGCGCCTGTAAAGTTTGAAGTTATATCGCCCTCTGCTGACTGTAAAATCTCTCATACAGACACATAACACCAGAAATAATAAACTATAATAATACTGTATATAATATAGTATATAAGCTATAATACACTGTAATATAACTATAATAACAATATAAACTATAGAGTTGTACAAGAAATAGTTAAAATATCTACAAATAAAATACAATAATAATAATTTTAAAAAGAGTGTATTCATTAGATGACATGGTCACACACTGTCCTTCACCTGGTGGCAGGTGTGTATATAGTGGGCTGCAAGTGTGCAGCTGCCCAGTAGGTGGCGCAGTTTGTCGGGGGCTAATAGGGAGTTCAAATTGAGATTATTTGGTTGATGTTGGTGAAGAATTGGGTTTGAATGTGGTTGTATTTGGTGCATTCAGTGAGGAAGTGCAAGTCAGTTATCACATATTGTAATGTGGCTCGTTCCTGTCGATTTCTTCTCTACAACATCTGAAGGATTCGACTGCATTCGACTGGATTCTTCCACACAGGCTGCCCAGGTGCTTCTTCAGTCTCTTGTGATTTTGAGACTGGACTACTGCAGCTCTCAGCTGGCAGGTCTTCCCCTGAACGCTATTCATCCACTGCAAATGATCCAAAACGCAGCTGCACGACTTGTGTTCAATCTGCCCAAGTTCTCCCACACCACCCCACTGCTGCTTCTCCACTGGCTTCCAGTAGCTGCACGTATCAGATTCAAAATACTGATGTTTGCCTACAAGGCCAAAAATGGACCAGCACCATCTCACCTCAGTGACCTCATCACATCTCGCATTGCACCACGCTGAGATCCTCCAGCACTGCTCCACTGGTACCACCTTCTCTCAAAATGAGAGGTAAGTACACTTCAAGGCTCTTCTCTGTTCTGTCACTGAGGTGGTGAAATGAACTTTCCCTAGATGACTGAACAGCGGAGTCCCTGACTATCTTCATGTGATAGGGAAGACCTTCATCTTCCTGAAATACTTAAATTAGCACTTTTCAAGTTTGCTTTGTAGAATTCAAGAGTTATAATCTGATTTATATTAAGTTTGTGATCCAATGTACAAGTGTATTCAATGCTGGAGACTCATATAATGTTGAATATATGGAAATGGAGACAGAAATATAGAAAACTTTTGCCGACTTTCCACCACTGCAGATCTACTGACTGCTCAGAATAAAAGTTTTCCGTAAGAGACACATGTACAATGCCATCACAGCGGAGAGAGAGAGAGAGAGAGAGAGAGAGAGAGAGAGAGAGAGAGAGAGAGAGAGAGAGAGAGAGAGATCAAATTCACAGCTCATTTGCTCTTTGTAGGAAGATAAACTGCCACAGTCACTGTTAAAGCGTGAACTTTGTAAAAGCGTTCAGAATGTTTAAGCTGATGATGAAGCAGAGAATGATGTAGACGAGGACGAGGTCATATTTACGGAATTGCACGATGTTTTATGTGATGACAGCGAGAGGTATGTTCTCCCTCCACATCACCGGTGTGCAGCACACACCCTTAACCTTATAAACACGAACGATAGTTACATTCCTGACGGCGAGGCAGATTGAAAATCAGTGTACAGAAGAGCGACTGGAAAGTGTTCAGCCTTTTGGTCAAAATTTAGTCAATCATCTTATTGTTCTCTTAGAAGTTATTAATCATTTTAAATGTTTAAGAAATGTCTTTTGCCCTAATATAACTTCTTTCTTAATGGCAATTATCTATATTACACCTGTTACACCTGTAAGGCATGAAAGAGATACAAGTAACGCAAAAGTAATATAACGCATTACTTTCCATAAAAAGTAACGTAATTATTTGCTTTTTTGGGAAGTAACTCAATATTGCGTTATTTTTAAAAGTAACTTTACCCAACACTGGACACCGTGCTCAGGTTCTCTGCCACGCTGTAGTGTAAATATGATCAGCTGTGCAGGGTGTAAATATGATCAGCTGTGCAGGGTGTAAATATGATCAGCTGTGTGGGGTGTAAATATGATCAGCTGTGTGGGGTGTAAATATGATCAGCTGTCTGGTAATTTGGTAAAAGGCCAATCTGACTTTTACTTGAGATATTGTGTTCAGTAAGGAAGTGTAGAAATCTTGAGTTAATGATGACACACATGCACACACACACACACACACACACACACACACACACACACACACACACACACACACACACACACACACATGCGTTTTCATGCTTGGTCTTCACCAAGTTCACCAAGGACCTCATTTAGCTTCTGGCAGCTGCATTAAGTTGCATTGTTTAAAGACTCATGCTAAGGAATGGTTTAAAATGTAGAATAATATCCCATTACAAACACACAGAACATATAAACATATAAAACACAACATGATGTAGTATAATAATATAAAATGTTGCCGATATTGATTAGAGTGTTGTTAATGTTTATTTGTGTAATAAAGTGTGTAGTAATTCTGGCCTTGATAAAACCCTTCTGCCTACACACGAGTCGAGAGGTTTAATCAGTACAGCAGTCAGTGTTGGGATGAAATACACTCAGTCATACACTTCCTACTAACACACACTCAAAATTCAGTACTCACCTGGAGAGGAAACTCTTTACTCCGATGAAGAGGAACAAAAACAAGCCGGAAATTGCAGAAGGAAAATACATCTACACTTTAACAGTTTCAGCTGAAATCAAGTGAACTTCTCCTGGAAACGTGTGCCAGAGTTAAAAAGAGTTAGTTTCCTCTTGACATTAAATCACACGAGAGTCATGTCACCATACAATGTGAAAGTGATGAGTACTGACGGTATGAAGATCCTATGGTCTCTTCTTCACATTTCATCTTCATGAGTCATCCGCTGAAATCTGGCAACCCCCAGGCTTTAATCACACTATTATGAATAAAAAAGGCATTTAAAAAATGTCATATTCAATTGAGTTTAATATTACCTTATATAAGGTTATACATTTGGAATTTAGAAGTTTAGTGTCTATAAGTTTTGTTCATTATAAGTTTCTCCCTAATGACTGATCCAGTGGTGACTGTGGTAAAGGAAAATCTCCCTGAGACTTCATGAGAAAGAAACCTTGAGAGGAATCAGACTCAAAAGGGAACCTCATCCTCAACACCGGATGCCCATCATTATGGTTCCATCAGTGTAGAGGTTATAAAGTGTTCAGTGATGTTTACATGCAAACTGTGGTCCTGAGCACATTGTAGACTGTTGATATTAATTAAATATAAAGTATAAAAAACATTAACCTTAAAATGTATCTATGAGGTTGATCAGGAGCACTCCCCATCACTGATCTATTCAAATGTGTGTAGATCATTAATATATTCATCATAAGACATTATCATTCCAGTGTGTAAGGTCAAAATACAGTCATATGATTACTAATAACACAAATAACATTACTAATTGCAAGGGGCATTACAATGTGCCCATATTAACCTCATCACATCACGCCGGGGTTTCCTGCATTTCTGTGTATTATAGTTTTCTTGGG
>NC_060901.1:552723-660223 GCF_014805685.1 Silurus meridionalis
TAGAAAGAAAGGAGAGACGTGATACCGGTCTGTAGATGTTGATGTCTGATGGGTCCAGAGCAGATTTCTTCAAGATGGGAATGACCCTTGCTTGCTTGAAGGTAAGTTGGCACATAGCCAGATGTTAAGGATCCGTTGATGATTGTGGAGATGAAGGGCAGGAGGTCTTGTGTGATGGTCTGAAGTGTAGTTAGTGTACCCTGAACCTGGACAACAGAGGAGTATTGAATTCCTGGCTGTGTTGTGTAGTCATTGTTGGGGAGGAAGTGAAGGTCTGGCAGATTTTCTTAATCTTTTTTATCATAGAAGGAGGCAAAGTCATAAGCAACCAGGGAGGATGAAGCAGGTGTGGAGGGCGGTTGAGTAGTGAAAAGATGATGTTGTGGAGCTTACGAGGATCTTGTGCCGAGGCCTTGAGCGTTTCCTTGTAGAAGGCAGTTTTAGCAGAAGTCACACCCGAAGAAAATGTAGTCAGGAGTGCGCGGTAAGATGCGAGGTCCACATCAGAGTTGTGATTTTTTTTTCACTTCCTCTCTGCTGATTTGAGTTCTTACCGATTACTGCGCAAAACTTCTGACAGCCACGGTGTGGAACAAGAAGTCTTCTTGGGTTTTGTAGTCAAGGAGCCGAGGAGGTCCATGGTTGAGGAAAGAGAGGAGAGAAAAGTCCAACGGTAGAGAGGAAAAGGAGTCAGAGTCAGGAACAGTAAACCCATACCACCACCTCTACCGGTTTCTCTTGGTGAGTGAGAGAAAGCATAGGCAGAAGACAGAGCAGCTGGTGGAGCAGTGTTCTGTGGAAATATCCAGGTCTCAGTAAGAGCCCGAAAGCTGAAGGTATAGTGGGAAACCAAGGCTGTATTAAAATCAGCTTTCCTTACAGCAGTCTGGTGATTCCAGAGCCCACCTACCACCACTGTTTGAGATTGCGACAACAGAGGAGGATAGATGAGGTTACTGGCAATGTGACCTCTGTTCTGTGGATGAGAACATCTGTGTCTGTAAGAGGAGACTCCAGAGATGGATTTAAGACACATGACTGATCTCCCAATTTGAGATCAATCTATGAATTTTAAGAACAAGATCTGTACAAATGTAGACACTAAATGTTACTGACTTAAGCAGGGTCACAATTATGAACCTTCAATATAAGTGAGTAAACCCTGCCCACATGTCACACCTCAAGTGAGACTGAAACTACTCTTCATTAATCACCTGAGAACTAATAAGCACTGAACAACACTCTAGAATAAATAATGCTATACAAGTTAACACTGTAGAACTCAACTGAGTTAAGCAGATATCCAAAATCACAATCCTACTTTACCAGGAGAGTAGATTTAAGATCGAGCTAATGCACATTGTATCAGTTTATTTGATCTCTGTGTCTGTGTGTGTGTCTGTGTGTGTGTGTGTGTGTGTGTGTGTGTGTGTGTGTGTGTTTTTACTGTATCCATGTCTGGCTCGTGTGTGCGCGCGCGACTCTCACTGCCCTCTGGTGGTAATGAGCTTGAACTAAAACTTTAAAATTAAACATTAAAAACAGGAGAAAATAATAATACTAAATAGCTATTTTTATTTTCTTTATTTCAGTGAAAGTAGTAATGAAATGAACATTCATAGACATGTTAATTCCAGCATGAAGACTCTGTGTGTGTGTGTGTGTGTGTGTGTGTGTGTGTGTGTGTGTGTGTGTGTGTTAGTTTATATACGCGAATATATTCGGACATCGACGTTGAATTAAAAACACCCCTCCAAAAATCATTAGCAGAGACACGGGTCTGATAATCAACACTGTTTTACAGAACACACCACACTCACGCAGACCAGGGTCCCAGTCTGGAATCCAGCTGTTAGCTACGTACACACACACACACATGGAGAAGACAGATGTTCATTTTGTTTTTATTTGTAGAGTGCTTTTAAAAATAGTCTTAAAGCAGTAATAAAAGAATCTATGATAATCTACAGTAAACACAGAGTGTGTAGAGTAAATAAATGATCTCTTACGTATGGGATGGTCTCGTGTTGAGTTTTCTGGAAAGAGGTGATCAATGTTAGTAATAAACAACATTTTTCAGTCAGAGTAAAGATCAAGGCAGAGGTGAGAGATCAATTTTAAGTATGATGAGATTAAATTGTAAAAAGTTCTGACATACTGCAGAGATTCTTCTCACATGTCTCTCCTCCACACTGGCTGCAGGACACTCCAGCTTTATACGGATGAACACCACGGTAGTTTCCCCTAAAAACACAACACACACCTTTAACTTTAGCTCTAGTTCCTTTAACATTTCAATTATTTTATCCAGATTTCTTTTTACCAAACAACCACGTCATGATGACTCACTACCACCACACAACCACATCATAACCACTCACTACCACCACATCATAACCACTCACTACCACCACACAACCATGTCATAACCACTCACTACCACCACACAACCATGTCATAACCACATCATAACCACTCACTACCACCGCACAACCATGTCATTACCACACAACCACTACATAACCACTCACTACCACCACACAACCACTACATAACCACTCACCACCACATCATAACCACTTCCTACCACCACCACACAACCACATCATAACCACTCACTACCACCACACAACCATGTCATAACCACTCACTGCCACAACACAACCACATCATAACCACTCACTACCACCACACAACCACATCATAACCACTCACTACCACCACACAACCACTACATAACCACTCACTACCACCACACAAACACATCATAACCACTCACTACCACCACACAACCACATCATAACCACTCACTACCACCACACAACCACTACATAACCACTCACTACCACCACACAACCACTTTATAACCACTCACTACCACCACACAAACACATCATAACCACTCACTACCAACACACAACCACATCATAACCACTCACTACCACCACACAACCACGCCATAACCACTCCCTACCACCACACAACCACGCCATAACCACTCACTACCACCACACAACCACATCATAACCACATCATAACCACTCACTACCACCACACAACCACTACATAACCACTCACCACCACATCATAACCACTCACTACCACCGCACAACCATGTCATTACCACACAACCACTACATAACCACTCACTACCACCACACAACCACTACATAACCACTCACCACCACATCATAACCACTTCCTACCACCACCACACAACCACGTCATAACCACTCACTACCACCACACAACCATGTCATAACCACTCACTACCACAACACAACCACTACATAACCACTCACTACCACCACACAACCACATCATAACCACCACTACCACCACACACAACCACATCATAACCACTCACCACCACATCATAACCACTCACTACCACCACACAACCACATCATAACCACTCACTCACCACCACACAACCACATCATAACCACATCATAACCACTCACCACCACACAACCACTCATAACCACTCACTACCACCACCACACAACCACTCATAACCACTCACCACCACATCATAACCACTTCCTACCACCACCACACAACCACGCCATAACCACTCACTCACCACCACCACACAACCATGTCATAACCACTCACTACCACAACACAACCACTACATAACCACTCACTACCACCACACACAACCACATCATAACCACATCATAACCACTCACTACCACCACACAACCACATCATAACCACTCACCACCACATCATAACCACTCACTACCACCACACACATCATAACCACTCACTACCACCACACAACCACATCATAACCACTCACCACCACATCATAACCACTCCCTACCACCACCACACAAACACATCATAACCACTCACTACCACCACACAACCACATAATAACCACTTACTACCACCACACAACCACATCATAACCACTCACTACCACCACACAACCACATCATAACCACTCACTACCACCACACAACCACATCATAACCACTCACTGCCACCACACAACCACATCATAACCACTCACTACCACCACACAACCACTCATAACCACTCACTACCACCACACAACCACATCATAACCACTCACTACCACCACCACACAACCACATCATAACCACTCACTACCACCACACAACCATCATAACCACTCACTACCACCACACAACCACTATATAACCACTCACTACCACCACACAACCACATCATAACCACCACTACCACCACACAACCACATCATAACCACTCACACCACCACACAACCACATAACCACATCATAACCACTCACTACCACCACAACCACATCATAACCACTCACTACCACCACACAACCACATCATAACCACTCACTACCACCACACAACCACTACATAACCACTCACTACCACCACACAACCACATCATAACCACTCACTACCACCACACAACCACATCATAACCACTCACTACCACCACACAACCACCATCATAACCACTCACTACCACCACACAAACACATCATAACCACCACTACCACCACACAACCACACATCATAACCACTCACTACCACACAACCACTCATAACCACTCACACCACCACACAACCATCATAACCACTCACTACCACCACACAACCACATCATAACCACTCACTACCACCACACAACCACTACATAACCACTCACTACCACCACACAAACACATCATAACCACTCACTCACCACCACACAAACACATCATAACCACTCACTACCACCACACAAACACATCATAACCACTCACCACCACCACACAACCACTATATAACCACTCACTACCACCACACAAACACATCATAACCACTCACTACCAACACACAACCACATCATAACCACTCACTACCACCACACAACCACGTCATAACCACTCCCTACCACCACACAACCACGTCATAACCACTCACTACCACCACACAACCACATCATAACCACATCATAACCACTCACTACCACCACACAACCACGTCATAACCACTCACAACCACAACCACATCATAACCACTCACCACCACATCATAACCACGTCAGGAGGTATTTAAGGTAAGACTTAGGGTTGGGGTCGTGACCTACAACTGAAGACGAGATAAATGTGCTCCTGTACTTTACAGCAGAGTGAAATTCACATATCAGTGATGTAGGAATCTGAGATGAGAGAACAGATTTAAGGGGCCTGAGAATGGCAGCTCGCTGATACTGGGCTTTGAACCCCTGACCTTCTCATTAGTAACCCAGAACCTTAACCACTGAGCTCCTACCAGTATGCGAACGCTGAATACTTGGTAATTATATACTGAATACTGAGTATTGAGTGTGTTTCAGACTCACGATGTTGCATAGTTACACACAAACAAGGCTCCTGGTGTGTGTGAGAATCTTGTTCCCTTCACACCGTCAGGACACAGACTCACAGCGCAGCCCAATTTATACGAGTCTGCCCACACCACCTGCATTACTCACCACACACACACACACACACACACACACACACACACACACACACACAATTAACATGCATGCTTTATCTAATAATTAAGTGTTGTTTTAAACTTATTATATTATATTATATTATATTATACAACATGTAACATTCCTCTTCCACAAGTTTCTCTCTGTATTCTCTCCATCAGAATTTATAGACTTATCATGAGTTTCAGTGTAGATGGCAGATAGGACCTGAGATGGATGTTTATTGTAGAAATGAGGTGTATGTTGAAGGTACCTGTGTGTAATGGCCACAGATGTTGGTGCATTTGAGTGTGTTGTAATCAAACACCTTCACCTCATCGACCCATTCCTTTATTGCTAATTTCATGTCAAATGTTCCGTGACCGGCTCCAGCCCAGATGTTCTCCCCGACTGAGGGCAACACTGGGTGAGTTCGTCTCTCATTGTGTGTAAACACACAGTGTTTTGCCCACGCCTTTGCCAGGACTTCCAGGCCATCGTCCCAAGTCTGTCACACACACACACACACACACACACACACACACACACACACACACACACACACACACCCCAGAGGGTTCAGATATTTTCATACATATTAAACATGAGCTGAGACTCAAACCTCCATCCTGAGTCTCACACCTCTATTTAATTGCTCTCTGCTCTACGTTGGGTTGTTCTTCACCCCCACACTTCCTTCCAGCTCATCATGTCTCCTGGTTTTTTGCTGATCAGTGTTTGACTCTTGACTACTTCTTACCATGTAGCGCATGTTGCTAGCAGAAGGCTTGACGTTTGAGCGAGCTTCGTTGTGTTCCTTTAAACAGATGTCGATGAACTCCTGGTGTGTGATGTCAGGAAGTGAGTTTTCCCTCATGGACAAGGAGAGTGAGGGCAGGAGGAGGATGAGATGGAGGAAGAGATGAAGAACACTAGCCATGACGAGAGAACGAGTGTGAGCAGAGCAGGATGTGGACTCGCTGACACCAACTAAAACAGGAAGGAAGGAAACGAGTGTAGAGCTTAGTGTTACATTTGAAGAAGAAAATTCACACACAAAACACACACACACACACAAGCATACGCATGCACACATACACATACATAAAACACATGCAAACACACTCTACACTACACATAGTTGTATAGTTAACACACAATCAGTCACTGATCACTTTATTTCCACAGAAATCAGTTCCTAAATCACAACTACACTCAACACAATCATTACATCAGAGACTCATAGTGATTAAACTGAGCGAATATCTAACGTTAAATTAAGCGAGTTCTCAGTGACTCAGTGAAAAAATATTTTGATGTCCACTTCATATTAAACACTCGGCGCTCACTATCCACTTTTCTTTTCTTTCATAAGCTCATTTTTGAAGGGCTCAAAAGATGGTCACGTTCGGCGGGCCTGATTAATAAGCCCAACGGGCCGTAGTTTGCCCATGTCTACTCCAGATGATGGAGCTCCACTTAAGACCAAAATAATCAGGGAGAAAAAAATCAGCACAGTGGTATAATGATCATACACACACCTTAAAACAGACCACTCGAAAATTAGAATGTAAATGGAGTCAAACAAAATAAACAGTATTTCAAACAGCATGGAAGGAGAATCTCCTGAGTATTAGATGATCTCTTAGTTCTGCTGATCAGCATATTTCTCCTCCCTCATAGAAAATAACAAGCAGAATCCTAGATTTTTATTCTGTACTGCAGCAAAATGAACAGGGAATAAAAGCACTGCACTCACAAGCACACCATCAATAGGTAGTAATGATTTCATCAACTTTTTAATAATAAAGTTAAAAACATCAGGCAAGAAATCCAGACGATTAAAATAAATCCAAACTATTTTATAAATAACCCTGTAGACAGCAGTGTCATTATAACAGACCATCAATTACAAAGTTTTACTCCTATTCAAGAAAACGACTTCATTTCATTTATTTCCTCATCAGTTCTTTTAGCGTGGACTGAGGAATCCAGCCATTAGTGTGATAAAACATCCCACTTCCTCGTTTAGAGTTTCTCGGTGCACTGTCGGGTATTAATTTTTGATGCAAAAAAAAGGTAATTATGTGCTTATTTCTCTGTAATTAGGAAGTGAGGAACTGAGAGCCGTTGTAGTGGGCTGTCTTCTTGCCTGTCTGTCTTGCTGCTGGACTGTCTTGCTCTCTTGCTGTCTTCTTGCCTGTCTGTCTTGTGGTCTATGGGTCGCTAAAGCACGGACGGAGTGGCATATTGCATCGGCATGTGAGATCCTGCATTTGGAGTTCTGCAAAATGAACCTAAAGGTGCACAGAAACACCACCAATAAACCATGCAGGGCAGAAATAGAGCTGAAATCCACTTCTCCTAAATATCCAAAAAAGGCCAATCAAATTGTCAGGGTCTGGACATTTTTGGGTTCTTTATTTTTGGTGAACACGCCATTTCTAGCTAGTTATCTTCGGGGTCAACCGACCTCCTCACCATATCTAGCTTTTCTTCAAAATGGATTTTTAAGTATGTCTGAGACCAAATCAATTTCTATTCCTACACACCACCATCACACACTAACACACCACCATCACACCACCATCACACACTAACACACCACCACACACACTAACACACCACCATCACACACTAACACACCACCATCACACCACCATCACACACTAACACACCAACACACACTAACACACCACCATCACACACACACACACCACCATCACACTAACACACCACACCACCATCACACACTAACACACCACCATCACACACTCACACATTAACACACCACCACACACTAACACACCACCATCACACACTAACACCACCATCACACTCACACACTAACACCACCACACACTAACACACCACCATCACACTAACACACCACCATCACACTCACACTAACACACACACTAACACACCACCATCACACTAACACCACCATCACACACTAACACACCACCATCACACACTAACACACCAACACACCACCACACACTAACACACCATCACACACTAACACACACTAACACACCACCATCACACACTAACACACCACCATCACACACCACCATACACACTAACACCACCATCACACACTAACACACCACCATCACACACTAACACACCACCAACACACTAACACACCACCATCACACACTAACACACCACCATCACACACTAACACACCACACACTAACACACCACCATCACACACTAACACACCATCACACACACACTAACACACCACCATCACACACTACACACCACCATCACACACCACACACACACTAACACACCATCATCACACACTAACACACCACCATCACACACTAACACACCACCATCACACACACACTAACACACCATCATCACACACTAACACACCACCATCACACACTAACACACACACACTAACACACCACCATCACACACTAACACCACCACACTAACACACCACCACACACTAACACACCACCATCACACACTAACACACACACACCATCACACACTAACACACCACCATCACACACTAACACACACCACCATCACACACACACACACCACCATCACACACTAACACACCACCATCACACACTACACACCATCACACACTAACACACCACCACACACACTAACACACCACCATCACACACTAACACACCACCATCACACACTAACACACCACCATCACACACTAACACCACCATCACACACTAACACACCACCATCACACACACTAACACCACCATCACACACTGCATAAAAGTCATTAAGCTTATTCAAGAAGAGGACATCAGTGGCAGCGGGGGTGGAGTGGGAGTATTTGTAATTACTGATGGCCTGGATGCCTTGCCATCTCCAATAGGAAGGGATGGTGATGTGTATGTGTCAGGTTTCTGCCGCTCCTGGCTATTGCTCTGCTCACTGTGTTGGGAAGAAAATTCGGAACTCTGTGACTTCCATGGTTGAGTTTTCCAGGCTGCAGCCATTTTTTTGTAGCAGCAGCACCCCATTTATGCTTTTTGTTTTTAGGTCCAATTATGAAACTCTGAGGTCACATTCGTAAAGTATAGCCTATAGCACACTAAGATCTCCTCCTCTTCATAATTTCTGGTATCTTCTTTGGGATCGTTATAAAAGGCCATAACGTTATAAAATTTCTCCAGAGAGGAACAGAGCGATTAGTTGTGCTTAGTCTTGTTTGGGCCAATTCTCCCACATAGTAATGTGCAGAAAAACTTCTGTCTCATTGTTTGTTGACATCTTGGAGAACAACCACTGCAGCTCTTGGGCCAGGTTAAGGGGGTGGTAGCAGCCATGGTGCAGGCCTCCTGAAGTCTGGCAGCTAGCTCCTGGGTTACTCCATGGTGTCAGATGATCAACTTCAGGTGATTTCTGATCAGGGCATTCATGGTGTGAAGCAAGGGAAGGTGAGGATTTTTGGTTAGAGTGTAAATGTAAAGGGTTGAGGAAGGATTTCGTCTTAAAGGTTTAGGTATTTTAAAGATTGATGGTTGTGCTGGTTCATGATAATGCTGGAGTTGAGAATGAAGAGTGATGTCACCCTCATTGCTGCTAATGCTATTGTCTGTACAGACAGAAAAAGAGACATCTGGCATTAGTAGATATTTTTGTTCTCCTCAAGCAGCTGCTACAACTCTTCTTTATTCTCTGACAATTTCTCAACAATGGTGATAAGCTGCTGGCTTTCCACAACACGAGTGCTGAAGTGGCGCTGTCCATTCAGCACCATGCTGGCAGTCATGTTAGGAGTGTTTTCCGTCCATCACAGGGCAAACGAGGATTGCATTAGAAATGATAAGTACCTTTACCTTTCCCCTGTAATGCCCATGTTTCCCTAAAGATGTCGCACTTCAGCTCAATTGACGTTGTTTGCGTGCAATACTCTCTTCTTCTCTTAAGAGAGCTTAATAGATACTCTGATACTCTATAAAAACTGCGACAGTTTCTGACAAACACCTCGGATCTATCCTGAGAATTACCACAACAAAACATACTCCAGACATTGATGAACTGGCAAAATAAGGAGTTCAACAACACTGTTCCTACTGAAACTGAACTTGAGTTTTTCTGCTGTGTTTATTGATGCATTGGCAAAAAAAAAAGCTCAACAAATTGTTGATCTTTTGGCACTTGATGAAACTGAATTTGCCAAATCTCTAATGTTTTATATGTATGTATGTGTGTTTATGTGTGTGTGTGTGTGTGTGTGTGTGTGTGTGTGTGTATGTATATGTATATATATATATATATATATATATATATATATATATATATATACACACTAACACACACACACACTAACACACTAACACACCACTAACACACCACCAATCACACACTAACACACACTCACACTAACACACTAACACACTAACACACTAACACACTAACACACCATCACACACTAACACACCATCACACACTACACACCACCATCACACCACCATCATACACTAACACACACTAACACACCACCATCATACACTAACACACACTCACACACTAACACACTAACACACTAACACACACTCACACTAACACACCATCACACACACTAACACACCATCACACACTAACACACTAACACACTAACACACCATCACACACACACCACACACTAACACACTAACACACCAACACACCACCATCATACACTAACACACACTACACACCACCATCATACACTAACACACCACCAATCACACACTAACACACCACTATCACACACTAACACACCACCATCATACACTAACACACCACTATCACACACTAACACACCACTATCACACACTAACACACACCACCATCATACACTAACACACCACTATCACACACTAACACACCACTATCACACACTAACACACACTACACACTAACACACACTAACACACTAACACCACCATCACACCACCATCATACACTAACACACCACCATCATACACTAACACACCACTATCACACACTAACACACACTAACACACACCACCATCACACCACCATCACACACTACACACTAACACACTAACACACACACCACCAATAAACCATGCAGGGCAGAAATAGAGCTGAAATCCACTTCTCTAAATATCCAAAAGGCCAATCAAATTGTCAGGGTCTGGACATTTTGGGTTCTTTATTTTGTGAACACGCCATTTCTAGTTAGTTATCTTCGGGTCAACCGACCTCCTCACCATATCTAGCTTTTCTTCAAAATGGATTTTTAAGTATGTCTGAGACCAAATCAATTTCTATTCCTACACACCACCATCACACACTAACACACCAACACACTAACACACCACCAACACACACTAACACACCACCATCACACTAACACACCACCATCACACCACCATCACACACTAACACACCACCATCACACACTACACACACTAACACCACACACACACTAACACACCACCATCACACACTAACACACCACCATCACACTAACACACCACACCACACACACTAACACACCACCATCACACACTAACACACACCACCACACACTAACACACCACCAATCACACACTAACACACCACCAACACACTAACACACCACCATCACACACTAACACACCACCAACACACACACCACACCACCACACACACACTAACACACCACACACTCACACTAACACACCACACACACACACACCACCACACACACTAACACCACCATCACACACTAACACACCACCATCACACACACACACCACCAACACACACTAACACACCACCATCACACTAACACCACCAACACACTAACACCACCATCACACACCACCACCACACACACTATCACACACTAACACACCACCATCACACACTAACACACCACCAACACACCACCACACCACCATCACACACTAACACACACACCATCACACACTAACACACCACCACACACACTAACACACCACCATCACACACACTAACACACCACCATCACACACTAATAACACACCACCAACACACACTAACACACCACCATCACACTAACACACCACCATCACACACTAACACACCACCAACACACACTAACACACCACCATACACACACACACACACACTACACACTAACACACACCAACACACTAACACACCACCATCACACACACACACACCACCATCACACACTAACACACCACCATCACACACTAACACACCACCATCACACACTAACACCACCAACACACACTAACACACACTAACACACACCACCATCACACACTCACACACTAACACACCACCAACACACACTAACACACCACCATCACACACACACACACCATCACACACTAACACACTAACACCACCACCACACACTAACACACCACCATCACACTCACACACCACCATCACACACTAACACACCACCACCATCACACACTAACACACCATCACACACTAACACACCACACACACTAACACCACACCACCATCACACACACACACCACAATCACACACTAACACACCACCATCACACACTAACACACCACCATCACACACACTAACACCACCACCACACACTAACACACCACCATCACACTAACACACCACCACCACACACTAACACACCACCATCACACACTAACACACCACCATCACACACTAACACACCACCATCACACACTAACACACCACCAACACACTAACACACCACCATCACACACTCACACACTAACACACCACCACACACACTAACACACCACCAACACACACTAACACCACCATCACACACTAACACACACTAACACACCACATCACACACTAACACACCACCATCACACACTCACACACCACCATCACACACTAACACACACTAACACACCACCAACACACACTAACACACCACCATCACACTAACACCACCATCACACACTAACACACACTAACACACCACCATCACACACTAACACACCACCATCACACACTACACACACTAACACTAACACACCACCATCACACACTAACACACCACCATCACACACTAACACACCACCACACACTAACACACCACCATCACACACTAACACACCACCACACACACTCACACACTAACACACCACCATCACACACTAACACACCACACTAACACACACACACCACACACACCACCATCACACACTAACACACCACCACACACACACACACCATCACACACTACACACACTAACACACCACCATCACACACTAACACACCACCATCACACACACACACCACCATCACACACTAACACACCACCATCACACACACCTAACACACCACCATCACACACTAACACACCACCATCACACACTAACACACCACCAACACACACTAACACACACTCACACACCACCATCACACACTCACACACCACCATCACACACTCACACCACCATCACACACTAACACACCACCAACACACACTAACACACCACCATCACACACTCACACACTAACACACCACTAACACACACTAACACACCACCAACACACACTAACACACCACCATCACACACACTAACACACCACCATCACACACTAACACACCACCATCACACACTCACACACTAACACACCACCACACACACACACACCATCACACACTCACACACCACCATCACACACTAACACACCACCAACACACACCAACACCACCATCACACACTAACACACCACCATCACACACTAACACACACACCAACACACTAACACACCACCATCACACACACACACCATCACACACACACACCAACACACTAACACACACACCACACACCACACACTAACACACACTCACACCTATTGCTCTGCTCACTGTGTTGGGAAGAAAACACTTCCATGGTTGAGTTTTCCAGGCTGCAGCCATGTACCAGCACATGCTTTTTGTTTTTAGGTCCAATTATGAAACTCTGAGGTCACACTAAACACCTATACACACTAAGATCTCCTCCTCTTCATAATTTCTGGTATCTTCTTTGGGATCGTTATAAAAGGCCATAACGTTATAAAATTTCTCCAGAGAGGAACAGAGCGATTAGTTGTGCTTAGTCTTGTTTGGGCCAATTCTCCCACATAGTAATGTGCAGAAAACTTCTGTCTCATTGTTTGTTGACATCTTGGAGAACAACCACTGCAGCTCTTGGGCCAGGTTAAGGGGTGGTAGCAGCCATGGTGCAGGCCTCCTGAAGTCTGGCAGCTAGCTCCTGGGTTACTCCATGGTGTCAGATGATCAACTTCAGGTGATTTCTGATCAGGGCATTCATGGTGTGAAGCAAGGGAAGGGAGTGAGGATTTTGGTTAGAGTGTAAATGTAAAGGGTTGAGGAAGGATTTCGCCTTAAAGGTTTAGGTATTTTTAAAGATTGATGGTTGTGCTGGTTCATGATAATGCTGGAGTTGAGAATGAAGAGTGATGTCACCCTCATTGCTGCTAATGCTATTGTCTGTACAGACAGAAAAAGAGACATCTGGCATTAGTAGATATTTTTGTTCTCCTCAAGCAGCTGCTACAACTCTTCTTTTATTCTCTGACAATTTCTCAACAATGGTGATAAGACTTTCACAAACAAAGTGGCTGTCCATTCAGCACCATGCTGGCAGTCATGTTAGAGTGTTTTCCGTCCATCACAGGGCAAACGAGGATTGCATTAGAAATGATAAGTACCTTTACCCTTCCCCACATGTTTCCCTAAAGATGTCGCACTTCAGCTCAATTGACGTTGTTTGCACACTCTTCTTCTCTTAAGAGAGCTTAATAGATACTCTGATACTCTATAAAACTGCGACAGTTTCTGACAAACACCGGATCTATCCTGAGAATTACCACAACAAAACATACCCAGACATTGATGAACTGGCAAAATAAGGAGTTCAACACTACTGAAACTGAACTTGAGTTTTTCTGCTGTGTTTATTACACAAAAAAAGCTCAACAAATTGTTGATCTTTGGCACTTGATGAAACTGAATTTGCCAAATCTCTAATGTTTTATATGTATGTATGTGTGTGTGTGTGTGTGTGTGTGTGTGTATATGTATATGTATATATATATATATATATATATATATATATATATATATATATATATATATATATATATATATATATATATATATATGACCCTCTGTCAAATTTAGACAACACCCGTGAGTCAAAATGTTTGCCTATCCCTGGTCTAAACTCTACATGAAGTGGAATCCAAATGTGTTGGCACATCTCTAGATGGTGGATGCACATCTACTTTAAAGGTCCATAATCTTAATGAGGTGGGCACGACTGGAGCTGGCACAACCTCAGTTTGTCTACAGTTTAGGCTGAAGAACCACATCGAGTACCCAAGCTACAGATATCCTGTTCTGTTTTAGATTACTGTTGTTTGCTGGACTTTATACGTCCTAAAACTCTCTGTTCTTTGCATTCACTAGGTTTAGTCAAACCTGTAGTTTCTGTTTGGTTCGCCGTTTTCTGCCCTTTGCCTCTTTTGCTTTTTATTAAAACCTTTGTTTGTTGCACTTTGGTTTCCAGCAAGTTCTTCCGCCTGACAGAAGAAACCGAGGGAAAACAGAAAACACGAGTAAAGAACCAGCGATACCTCGTCATAGATTCACAGCCCGCTGCCTCGTCAGAGTTCGTGAAGGAGCTTACGCCTGTCCAGGCATTTGCCGCTAGCCAAGCTTCACCACCGATGGCTCTCCCAGCCACTTTTTCCGGAAACGCGCCAAATGTCACAGCTTTCTGCACCAGGTACCTTTTCTATATTAAGATGCAACCTCAAAGGTCACATTCTGGATTTCCTTGCTCACTGGAGGAGCGCTAGCATGGGCGAGAGTGCTCTGGAGCACGGTGAGCCTGGCTGTGACGTCATACGCCGCCTTTACGAGGCACTTCAGAAAGGTATTTAGCACTGCCCCCGGGGACACCTCGACCGCCCACCAGCTCCTCAACCTCCGCCAGGGGCAGATAGCATCGTGGATTACAGCGTCCTTTCTGCACTCTGACAGCCACCAGTGTTTGGAATGAGACAGCTGCTGGGAACATATCGTATGGGGCTGAATCAGGAACTCCGGTTAGCAATGGCCACCTATGATGACACTCTGGGGCTGGAAGCTTTCATCCAGAGATCCATTCATGTCTCCCAGCACCTTATGGCCTGCAGGACCCCAGAGGCTGAACCAGCCCAAGCCTTGGCAGTGTCATCAGCTCCTGAACCCAAAATGATGCAGCTCGTATCACAGCGATTGTCTCAGCAGGAAAAACGCCTAATCCAGACCTCACTGTGTAGAGGGACATCGCATGGCCCAGTGTCCTGCTTGACCTCTTCGCAATACTGGTGGCCAGGATGAGCAGGACAGTGGCGGAATTCGTCCAGGGCTGCAACATCTGTGCCATCACACCTACCACCCCGGCAAATCATCCTCTGCCTACATGACCACGGTCACACATAGGCATCGACTTTGTGACAGACTTACTCTTTGAGGCCTTCCCACAGCCCAAACCGCAAAACTTCCAGCATGTCTTCTCAACTCTCCAAATACACATTCCCACACTACACACACTAACACACACACTAATACACACACCACCATCACACTAACACACCACCATCACACACTAACACACCACCATCACACACTCACACACCACACACACACACCACCATCACACACTAACACACCAACACACACTAACACACCACCATCACACACTCACACACTAACACACCACCAACACACACTAACACACCACCAACACACACTAACACACCACCATCACACACTCACACACTAACACACCACCAACACACACCACCATCACACACTCACACACCACCACACACACTAACACACTAACACCACCAACACACACTAACACACCACCACACACTAACACACCACCACACACACACACCACTATCACACACTAACACACACTAACACACCACAATCACACACTAACACACCACATCACACACACACTAACACACACACACTAACACACTAACACACCACACACACACTAACACACACACTACACACACACACCAACACACACACACCACCAACACACACTAACACACACACACACCATCACACACACACCACCACACACTAACACACCATTATCACACACTAACACACCACCACACACTAACACACCACCATCACACACTAACACCACCACACTAACACACCACCACACACTCACACCACCACACACTCACACACCACCATCACACACTAACACACACCAACACACCACCAACACACCAACACACCACCACACACACTAACACACCACTATCACACTAACACACCACCATCACACACCACACACCAACACACCACCACACTAACACACCACCATCACACACTAACACACACTAACACACCACCATCACACACTAACACACCACTATCACACACTCACACACCAACACACCACCAACACACACTAACACACCAACACACACTCACACACACCACCATCACACCACACACACTTACACACCACCAACACACACCAACACACCATCACACACTAACACACCATCATACACTAACACACACACCACCATCACATAACACACCACCATCACACACTAACACACCACCAACACACACTAACACACCACCATCACACACCAACACACACCAACACACACTAACACACCAACACACACACACACCACACACACACTCACACCACCAACACACACCACACACACTAACACACACACACCACACACCACACACCAACACACACTCACACACCAACACACCACCATCACACACACACTACACACCACCAACACACCACCATCACAACACACCACCAACACACAATCACACACCACCATCAACACACCACACACACACCACCATCACACACTAACACCACCAACACACACTAACACACACCATCACACACACACACCAACACACACACTAACACACACACACCAACACACTAACACACCACCATCACACTAACACACCACCATCACACACTAACACACCATCACACACTCACACACTAACACCACCACCAACACACAATCACACACCACCAACACACACACCACCAACACACCAACACACCACCATCACACACACACACACAACACACCACCATACACACACACACTAACACACCATCACACACACACACTAACACACCACCATCACACACTAACACACCACCATCACACACACACCAACACACACCAACACACACACAACACACCACCATCACACACTAACACACCACCAACACACACACAACACACCACCATCACACACCACACACCACCAACACACAACACACCACCAACACACACACACACACCATCACACACTAACACACTCACACACTAACACACAATTAACACACCACCACACACTAACACACCACCATCACACTCACACACCACACACACTACACACACCAACACACACACACTCACACACCACCATCACACACACCACTCACACACTAACACACACTAACACACACCAACACACCACCAACACACACTAACACACTATCACACACCAACACACACCAACACACACACACCACCAACACACACCAACACACCACCACACTAACACACCACCACACACTCACACCACACACACACACACACAACACACACACACACTAACACCACCACACACACACACACACACACTCACACCACCACACACCACATCACACACCAACACACACTAACACACCACACACACTACACACACACACACACTAACACACTAACACACTACACACACACACCACCACCACACACACACCACTCACACACACACCACACATCACACACACCACAACACACACTAACACACCACCATCACACACTAACACACACCATCACACACTAACACACACATACACACCACCATCACACACTAACACACCACCATCACACACCACACACACCACCAACACTAACACACACCATCACACACTCACCACCATCACACACTAACACACTAACACACCACACACACACACACCAACACACTACACACACACCAACACACCACATCACACACACTCACACACCACCATCACACACTCACACACACACCATCACACACACCACCATCACACACTAACACACCACCACACACTAACACACCACCATCACACACTCACACACACCACCAACACACACTAACACACCAACACACACTCAACACACACCACACACACTAACACACCACCAACACACTAACACACACCACATCACACACACCACACCACCAACACACTAACACACCACCACACACACACCACCATCACACACCACACACTAACACACCACACACACTAACACACACCACACACTAACACACCACCATCACACACACTAACACACTAACACACCACTATCACACACTAACACTCACCACACACACCACCACCATCACACACACACCACACACACACACCACACACTCACACACCACCATCACACACTAACACACCACCAACACACACTAACACACACACATCACACACCAACACACCACCAACACACTAACACACCACCACACACCTAACACACCATCACACACCACACTAACACACACCAACACACCAACACACACACCAACACACTACACACCATCACACACTAACACACCAACACACACCAACACACACCAACACACACTAACACACTAACACACCACCATCACACACCACACCACCATCACACACCAACACACCACACACCACCAACACACACCACACACTACACACACCAACACACCACCATCACACCAACACACACCAACACACCACCATCACACCAACACACCACCATCACACACCACACACTAACACACCACCATCACACACTAACACACCACCATCACACACCACACACACTAACACACCACCATCACACTAACACACCACCATCACACACTCACACCAACACACCACCATCACACACCAACACACATCACACACTACACACCACCATCACACACTACACACCACCATCACACCACACACCAACACACCACCAACACACACCAACACACCATCACACACTCACACCACCATCACACACTAACACACACCAACACACCACCAACACACCAACACACACCACCACACACACCATTACACACACTAACACACCAACACACACACCACCACACACACTAACACACCACCATCACACACACACCACCATCACACACTAACACACACACCACACACTAACACACACCACACCACACACTAACACACACCAACACACACCAACACCACCACACATCACACACCACCACACACCACACACACACCACCAACACACACTAACACACCACCATCACACACTAACACACACACACACTAACACACCATTACACACACACACCATCACACACCAACACACATCACACACTAACACACCACCATCACACACACCAACACACTAACACACACCAACACACACCAACACACACACTAACAAACCACCACACACTCACACCACCACCATCACACCACACACCATCACACACACATCACACACCAACACACTAACACACAACCATTACACACACTAACACACCACATCACACACCACACACTAACACACACACACTAACACACCATTACACACTAACACACCACTAACACACAATCACACACCACAACACAACACACACACACACACACACACATCACACACTAACACACACACCAACACACAATCACACACCAACACACCAACACACACCAACACACACCATCACACTCACACACACTACACACCAACACACACACCACACACCACCATCACACTCACACACCACCACACACTAACACACACCACACACTAACACACTAACACACCACCATCACACACTAACACACCACATCACACCAACACACCACCACACACACTAACACCACCATCACACACTCACACACTAACACACACCAACACACACACACACACCACACACATCACACACACACCACACCAACACACCACTAACACACCACACACACACACCATCACACTAACACACACACACCACCATCACACACTAACACACCACCATCACACACCAACACACTAACACACACCACATCACACACTAACACACTAACACACACCAACACACCAACACACACACCAACACACCACACACTCACACACCACACACACACACACACCACACACCACACATCACACACACACACACACACACACACTAACACACCACACACACACTAACACACCACCAACACACACTAACACACTACACACACTAACACACACCAACACACACTAACACACCACACACAACACACACCACCATCACACTCACACACCAACACACCACCACACACTAACACCACCACACACACACCACACACCACCACACACACACACACCATCACACACTAACACCACCATCACACCAACACACAACCATTACACACTAACACACACTAACACTAACACACACCATCACACACACACCACACACTCACACACCACCACACACCACCATCACACTCTCACACACCACTCACACACTCACACACCAACACACTAACACACCACCATCACACACTAACACACCACCACACACCAACACACACCACACCACACACACACACAACACACACACACACACACACACACACACAACACACACACACACACACACACACACACACACACACACACACACACACACACCAGTGACTCAGGATCAGGGAAACCCACAACCCCAATTAGAAGGAACCAAATGACACGGCCCCTGAGAGTGAAGTATCTGAGCTACTGGGAAACTCGAAGCAGCTCCAGAGTAAAACGGAGTGCTGTGTGTCCCTGAACAGACTCTACAGCGTGGCAGAAAACTTGAGCACGGTGTCTGATCACAAACTGAACACGTCTGGCCATTGAGACAGGCGGGGAGACACACAGTCCTGTCTGCTCCAATAGCAGAGACTCTGCCAACAGTGTTTACTGAACAATTTGATCTCCCTCTCAGCCCCTGACAAACTGTGTCACCTACTGGGGAGCACAGAAAGCTGCACACTCACAGCCCAACATATACACACCTGCCACCAGGTGAAAGACAGTGTGTGACCATGTCATCTAGTGTACACACACACACACACACACACACACACACACACACACACACACACACACACACACACACACCTGTTTTCTCTACTTTTTTTTTTTTATTATTATTGTTGTATTTTTATAGATTTGAACTTGTAAAACTATATAGTTTTTATATTGTTATTATAGTTATATTACAGTGTATTATGGATTTAATACTGTATATAATCTATAATACACTGTAATATAACTATTATGTGTATGTGTGTATAGCTCGTGTGTGTGAATATATCTTGTGTGTATGTGTGTGAGTGTGTATATATCTTGGTGTGTGTGTGTGTGTGTGTGTGTGTGTGTGTGTATGTATATATCTTGTGTGTGTGAGTGTATATATCTTGGTGTGTGTGTGTGTGTGTGTGTGTGTGTGTGTGTGTGTGTATATCTTGGTGTGTGTGTGTGTGAGTGTGTATATATCTTGGTGTGTATCACTCACACACCAACACACTAACACACACACCAACACACACACACACCACCATCACACACTAACACACACCAACACACACCACACACACACACACATCACACTAACACACCACCATCACACACTCAACACACACACACTACACACCACCATCACACACTAACACACCACCATCACACACCAACACACCACCAACACACTAACACACACCATCACACACTAACACACACCAACACACCACCAACACACACTAACACACCACCACACACACACACCACCAACACACAATCACACACCACCAACACACACACACACACCACACACTCACACACCAACACACCACCACACACACCAACACACCACCACACACACTAACACACCACCAACACACACTAACACACCACCATCACACACACTAACACACCACTAACACACACCAACACACACTAACACACCACCATCACACACACACCAACACACCACCATCACACACCACACACACACACACACCAACACACACACACAACACACCACCATCACACACTCACACCACCAACACACAATCACACACCACCAACACACACACACACACACAACCATCACACACTAACACACCACCATCACACACTCAACACACAACCATTACACACACTAACACACCACCATCACACACTAACACACCACCATCACACTCTCACACACCACACACACACACACACCACCACACACACTCACACACCACACACACTCACACCACTCACACACCACACACACCAACACACACTAACACACCACCATCACACACTAACACACACCATCACACACTAACACACCACCATCACACACTCACACCACCATCACACACCAACACACCACACACACACACACACACACACACACACACACACACACACACACACACACACACACACACACACACACACACACACACACACCAGTGACTCAGGATCAGGGAAACCCACAACCCCAATTAGAAGGAACCAAATGACACGGCCCCTGAGAGTGAAGTATCTGAGCTACTGGGAAACTCAAGCAGCTCCAGAGTAAACGGAGTGCTGTGTGTCCCTGAACAGACTCTACAGCGTGGCAGAAAACTTGAGCACGGTGTCTGATCACAAACTGAACACGTCTGGCCATTGAGACAGGCGGGGAGACACACAGTCCTGTCTGCTCCAATAGCAGAGACTCTGCCAACAGTGTTTACTGAACAATTTGATCTCCTCTCAGCCCCTGACAAACTGTGTCACCTACTGGGGAGCACAGAGCTGCACACTCACAGCCCAACATATACACACCTGCCACCAGGTGAAAGACAGTGTGTGACCATGTCATCTAGTGTACACACACACACACACACACACACACACACACACACACACACACACACACACACACACACACCTGTTTTCTCTACTTTTTTTTTTTTATTATTATTGTTGTATTTTTATAGATTTGAACTTGTAAAACTATATAGTTTTTATATTGTTATTATAGTTATATTACAGTGTATTATGGATTTAATACTGTATATAATCTATAATACACTGTAATATAACTATTATGTGTATGTGTGTATAGCTCGTGTGTGTGAATATATCTTGTGTGTATGTGTGTGAGTGTGTATATATCTTGGTGTGTGTGTGTGTGTGTGTGTGTGTGTGTGTGTATGTATATATATCTTGTGTGTGTGAGTGTGTATATATCTTGTGTGTGTGTGTGTGTGTGTGTGTGTGTTATGTGTGTGTGAGTGTATATATATTGGTGTGTGTATGTGTGTGTGTGTGTGTGACTGTGTATATATCTTGGTGTGTGTGTGTATGTGTGTGTGTGTATATCTTGGTGTGTGTGAGTGTGTATATATCTTGTGTGTATATATCTTGTGTGTATGTGTGTGTGTATCTTGGTGTGTATATATATATATGTGTGTGTGTGTGTTATGTGTGTGTATATATATATATGTGTGTGTATGTGTGTGTGTGTGACTGTGTATATATCTTGGTGTGTGTGTGTATGTGTGTGTGTGTATATCTTGGTGTGTGTGTGTATATATCTTGGTGTGTATGTGTGTGTGTGTGTGTGTGTGTATCTTGGTGTGTATATATATATATGTGTGTGTGTGTGTGTGTGTGTATATCTTGTGTATGTGTGAGTGTATATATCTTGTGTGTGTATGTGTATGTGTGTTACTGTGTATATATCTTGTGTGTGTGTGTGTGTGTGTGTGTGTGTGTGTGTGTATATATATATCTTGTTGTGTGTATGTGTGTGAGTGTGTATATCTTGGTGTGTGTGAGTCAAGTCAAGTCAAGTCAAGTTTATTTCTATTGCGCTTTTCACAACAGACATTGTCTCAAAGCAGCTTTACACAAATCAACAGTGAAGGTGAATGGTGTGTGTTTATCCCTGATGAGCAGCCGTGGCAACTGTGGCAAGGAAAAACTCCTTAGATGTTATGAGGAAGAAACCTTGAGAGGAACCAGACTCAAAAGGGGAACCCATCCTCATCTGGGTGACATCAAGAGTTTGATCATAAATCTTTCAACAATACAGAACACTGGAGAGTGAGAACTAACATGATTACTGGAGTATAAGATTATAAGTGATGTTCTTTCTGCAGTCTTAAACAGTCTTTATGGTTAGTAGCTCCGAGTTTTATGAGCTCAGCATTTGTGATCACCACAGATCCAGCATCAGCTTCTCCATGCCAGAGCCTTTAAACACTCCAGGAGGTCCAATGTCAAAACTCCACACATGTAGCGGATCCAAATGGCACTGGTACGCCTCTAGATGGTTCAGGATGTTTGTGAGTTCGGCATCTACTTCTTCAAAGGTCCGTAATCATCACGAGGTGGGAGGTGACTGAGCTGGCCAAACCTCAGGGTGTCTCGGGATGGGGAGAGAAAGAGAAGCAGTGGAGAGGAATTAGCGTAGCTGCTGTTCATGATATTAACAGCACAAGTTGATAATGTGCATGTGATCAGATGTTCTGGAGCACAAGGTTATGATGTGATGTGTGTTATGTGTAGGCTTTGCTAAAAGATATGTTTTAATCTACACTTAAACTGGGTGAGTGTGTCTGAGCCCCGAACACTGTCAGGAAGACTATTCCAGAGTTTAGAGCTAAATGTGAAAATGCTCTACCACCTTTAGTGGACTTTGCTATTCTAGGAACTACTAGAAGCCCAGAGTTTTGAGATCTCAGGGGCGTATGGATTGTAGCGTGTTAAAAGACTGGATAGATACATGGAGCCAAACCATTTAGTGCTTTATAAGTGAGAAGTAATAGTTTGTAGTCTATTCGAAACTTAACAGGAAGCCAATGTAGGGACGATAAGATCGGGTTATGTGATCATATTTTTTGACCTTGTAAGAACTCTGGCTGCTGCATTCTGACTAACTGAAGCTTGTTTATTAATGATGCAGGACATCCACCTAGTAACGCATTACAGTAGTCTATTCTGGAGGTCATAAACGCATGGACGAGCTTCTCTGCATCAGATATAGACAACATATTTCTTAGCTTAGAAATATTTCTAATGTGAAAGAAGGCTGTTTTTGTAACTTGGTTGATATGATATTTAAAAAATAAGTTGCTCTAAAATAACTCCCAGGTCTTTTACTGTTGAACTAGTGGTTACAGAACATCCGTCTAAATGCAGGTTGAGATGCTGGAGCTTCTGTATACTAGTTTTTGGGCCGATGAGCAAAATCTCCGTCTTATCAGAATTTAGTAGTAGAAAGTTATGGGTCATCCAATCTCTTATTTCCTTAACACACTCAGTTATCCGAGTTAATCCGAGTGTGTGTGTGTATATATCTCGGTGTGTGTGTGTGTGTGTGTGTGTGTGTGTGTGTGTATATCTTGGTGTGTATATATCTCGGTGTGTGTGTGTGTGTGGATATCTTGGTGTAAGTGTGTATATCTGTGTGTGTATATCTCGTGTGTGTATATCTTGGAGTGTGTGTGAGTGTATATCTTGGTGTGTGTGTGTGAGTGTATATCTCGGTTTTGTGTGTGTGAGTGTGTATATCTCAGTGTGTGTGAGTGTATATCTTGGTATAAGTGTGTATATCTGTGTGTGTATATCTGGTGTGTGTGTGTATATCTCGGTGTAAGTGTGTATATCTCGGTTTTGGTGTGTGTGAGTCTGTATATCTCGGTGTGTGTGTGTATATATCTTGTGTGTGTGTGTATATCTCGTGTGAGTGTATATCTCGTGTGTGAGTGTGTGTGAGTGGGCGTGTGTATATCTCGTGAGTGTGTATATATCTTGGTGTGTGTGAGTCTGTATATCTCGGTGAGTGTGTATATCTTGGTATAAGTGTGTATATCTTGGAGTGTGTGTGAGTGTATATCTTGGTATAAGTGTGTATATCTTGGAGTGTGTGTGAGTGGGCGTGTATATCTCGGGTGAGTGTGTATATATATATATCTTGGTGTGTGTATATCTTGGTATAAGTGTGTATATCTCGTGTGGGTGTGTATATCTTGGTATAAGTGTGTATATCTTGTGTGTGTATATATATATATATATATATACCTAGGTGTGTGTGTGTATATCTTGGTATAAGTGTGTATATCTTGGAGTGTGTGTGAGTGTATATCTTGGAGTGTGTGTGTGTATCTTGGTGTGTGTATATATATATATATATATCTTGGTGTGTGTATATATATATATCTTGGTGTAAGTGTGTATATCTGGTGTGTGTGTGTATCTTGGTGTGTGTGTGTGAGAGAGAGAGACCGGAAGCGGAAGTTGTAGTAGTTACTCCTGCAGCTGCTGTTTTACTTCTCGCGGCGTGTGTACTGGTGGTGTGTGTGTGTATATATCTCGGTGTAAGTGTGTATATCTCGGTTTTGGTGTGTGTGAGTCTGTATATCTCGGTTTTGGTGTGTGTGTATATATCTCGGTGTGTGTGAGTCTGTATATCTCGGTGAGTGTGTATATATCTCGGTGTAAGTGTGTATATCTCGGGTGAGTGTATATCGGTGTGTGTGTATATATATATATCTTGTGTGTGTGTGTGTGTGTGTGTGTGTATATATCTTGGTGTGTGTATATCTCGGTGTGTGTGTGTGTGTGTGTGTGTGTGTATATATATATATGTGTGTGTGTATATATCTGTGTGTGTGTGTGTGTGTGATCATCCAATAAAACAACCTTTGAATCTAGAGGGAGCTGATGATGACGCGGTTGTTGTTGCGCGCGCGCGCGCGTGTGTGTGAGAGAGAGAGACCGGAAGCGGAAGTTGTAGTAGTTACTCCTGCAGCTGCTGTTTTACTTCTCGCGGCGTGTGTACTGGTGGTGTGTGTACTGGTGGTGTGTGTGGGCGCGCGCGTCATGGTGTTGTCCTCCTCACAGCAGCTCGTGCTGATCTTCACCGCCGCCGTTTGCGGCTTCATCCTCTTCCCCCGAGTCTTCACCGGGAACAGCGCGAGAGACAACACCGCTCTAGATCCCCGCTTCCGGAAAGGTGAAGGAGTGAGAGTGAGAGTGTGAGTGTGTGTGTATATATATATATATATATATATATACCTAGGTGTGTGTGTGTGAGTGTGTATATCTCGGTGTGTGTGAGTGTGTATATCTCGGTGTGTGTGAGTGTGTATATCTCGGTGTGTGTGAGTGTGTATATCTCAGTGTGTGTGAGTGTATATCTTGTGTGTGTGTGAGTGTGTATATCTCGGTGTGTGTGAGTGTATATCTCGGGTGAGTGTGTGTGTATATCTCGGTGTGTGTGTGTGTATATATCTCGGTGTGTGTGTGTGTATATCTCGGTGTGTGTGAGTGTATATATCTTGGTGTAAGTGTGTATATCTCGGTTTGGGTGTGTGTGAGTGTGTATATCTCGGTGTGTGTGAGTCTGTATATCTCGGTGTGTGTGGGTGTGGATATCTTGGTGTAAGTGTGTATATCTCGGTGTGTGTGGTGTGTATATCTCAGTGTGTGTGAGTGTGGATATCTCGGTGTAAGTGTGTATATCTCGGTGTGTGTGAGTGTGTATATCCTGGTTTGTGTGGGTGTGGATATCTTGGTGTAAGTGTGTATATCTCGGTTTGGGTGTGTGAGTGTATATATCTCGGTGTGTGTGTATATCTTGGAGTGTGTGTGTGAGTGTGTATATCTCGGGTGAGTGTGTATATCTCGGGTGAGTGTGTATATCTCGGTTTTGTGTGTGTGAGTGTGTATATCTCGGTGTGTGTGGGTGTGTATATCTCGGTGTGTGAGTGTGTATATCTCGGTGTGTGAGTGTGTATATCTCGGGTGAGTGTGTATATCTCGGGTGAGTGTGTATATCTCGGGTGAGTGTGTATATCTCGGTTTTGTGTGTGTGAGTGTGTATATCTTGTGTGTGTATATCTTGGAGTGTGTGTGTGAGTGTATATATCTTGGTGTGTGTGTGTATATCTCGGGTGAGTGTGTATATCTCGAGGTGAGTGTGTATATATCTCGGTGTGTGTGTGTGTGTGTGTGTGTGTGTATATCTCGAGTGTGTGTGTATATATCTCGGTGTGTGTGTGTGTGTGTGTGTGTGTGTATATCTTGTGTGTGTATATATCTGTGTGTGTGTGTGTGTGTGTGTGTGTGTGTGTATATATATATATATATATATATATATATATATATATATATATATATATATATATATATCTTGGTGTGTGTGTGTGTGTATATCTCGGTGTGTGTGTGTGTATATCTGTGTGTGTATATCTCGGTGTGGGTGTGTGTGTATATCTGGTTGTGTGTGTGTGTGTGGTGTGTATATCTCAGTGTGAGTGTATATCGGTGTGTGTGTGTGGATATCTTGTGTGTGTGTGTATCTTGGTGTGTGAGTGTGTATCTCGTGTGTGAGTGTATATCTGTGTGTGTGAGTGTGTATATCTCGGTGTAGTGTGTATATCTCTGTGTGTGTGGGTGTGTATATCTCGTGTGGGTGTGTATCTCGGTGTGTGTGAGTGTGTATATCTTGGTGTGTGTATATCACGGTGTGTGTGAGTGTGTATATCCCGGTTTGTGTGTGTGTGATATCTCGGTGTGGGTGTGTGTGAGTGTGTGTGTGTGTATATCTGTGTGTGTATATATCTGTGTGTGTATATATATATATCTTGGTGTGTGTGAGTGTGTATATCTCGGTGTGTGTGAGTGTGTATATCTGTGTGTGTGTGTATATCCTGGTTTGTGTGGGTGTATATCTCGGTGTGTGTGTATATCTCGTGTGTGTGTATATCTCGGTGTGTGAGTGTGTATATCTGGTGTGTGTGTATATCTGTGTGAGTGTGTGTGTGTATATCTCGTGTGTGTGTGTATATCTCGGTGTGTGTGTGTATATCTCGGTGTGTGTGTATATCTGGTTGTGTGTGTGTGAGTGTATATCTCGTGTGTGAGTGTGTATATCGGTGTGTGTGGGTGTGTATATCTCAGTGTGAGTGGGTGGATATCTCGGTGTGTGTGAGTGTGTATCTTGTGTGTGTGGGTGTGTATCTCGTGTGTGTGTGTGGTGTATATCTCGGTGTGTGGGTGTGGATATCTTGTGTAAGTGTGTATATCTCGTTGTGTGTGTATATCTCGTGTGTGTGTGTATATCTTGGTGTGTGTGTGTGTATATCTCGGTGTGTGTGTGTATCTTGGTGTGTGTGTATATCTCGGTGTGTGTGTGTATATCTCGGTGTGTGTGTGTGAGTGTGATATCTCGTGTGTGTGTATATCTGGTGTGTGTGTGGATATCTTGTGTGTGTATATCTCGTGTGTGTGTATATCTCGGTGTGAGTGTGTATCTCGGTGTGTGTGGTGTGTGTATATATCTCGGTGTGGTGTGTATATCTCGTTTGGGTGTGTGTGTGGTGTATATCTCGTGTGGGTGTGTATATCTTGTGTGTGTGTGTATATCTCGGTTTGTGTGTGTGTGTGTGTGTGTGTATATCTCGGTGTGAGTGTGTATATCTGTGTGTGAGTGTGTATATCTCGGTGTGGGTGTGTATATCTTGTGTGTGTGTGTATATCTCGGTGTGTGTGAGTGTGTGTGTGAGTGTATATCTCGTGTGTGTGTATATCTTGGAGTGTGTGTGTGTGAGTGTATATATCTCGGTGTGAGTGTGTATATCTCGGTGAGTGTGTATATCTCGGTGAGTGTGTATATCTCGTTTGGGTGTGTGTGAGTGTGTATATCTGTGTGTGTGTATATCTCGTGTGTGTGTGGTGTGGATATCTCTGTGTGTGAGTGTATATCTCGTGTGTGAGTGTGTATATCTCGTGAGTGTGTATATCTCGTGTGTGTGTGAGTGTGTATATCTCGTGTGTGTGTGTATATCTCGGTGTGAGTGTATATCTCGGTGAGTGTGTATATCTGTGTGGGTGTATATCTCGTGTGTGTATATCGGTGTGTGTGTGAGTGGGCGTGTGTATATCTGTGTGTGAGTGTGTGTATATCTCGGTGTGAGTGTGTATATCTCGGTGTGAGTGTATATCTCGTGTGAGTGTGTATATCTCAGTGTGTGTGGGTGGATATCTCGGTGTGTGTGAGTGTATATCTCGTGTGAGTGTGTATATCTGTGTGTGTGTGTGTATATCTTGGTGTGTGTGTATATCTCGGTGTGTGTGAGTGTGTATATCTTGTGTGTGTGAGTGTGTATATCTCGGTGAGTGTGTATATCTCGGTGTGTGTGAGTGGGCGTGTGTATATCTCGTGTGTGTGTGTATATCTCGTGTGTGGGTGTGTATATCTCGGTGTGTGAGTGTGTATATCTCGGTGTGTGTGGGTGTGGATATCTCGGTGTGTGTGGGTGTGGATATCTCGGTGTGTGTGGGTGTGGATATCTCGGTGTGAGTGTGTATATCTTGGTGTGTGTGGGTGTGGATATCTTGGTGTGTGTGTATCTCGGTTTGGGTGTGTGTGTGAGTGTATATCTCGTGTGTGTGTATATCTTGGAGTGTGTGTGTGAGTGTGTATATCTCGGTGTAAGTGTGTATATCTCGGTTTGGGTGTGTGTGTGTGTATATCTGGTTGTGTGTGTGTATATATTGGAGTGTGTGTGTGTGAGTGTGTATATCTTGTGTGTGTGTGTGTATATCTCGGTGTGTGTGGTGTGTATATCTCGGTGAGTGTGTATATCTCGTGTGAGTGTGTATATCTCGGTTTGGTGTGTGTGTGTGTGGGTGTGTATATCTCGGTGTAAGTGTGTATATCTCGGTGTGAGTGTGTATATCTCGGTTTGGGTGAGTGTAAGTGTGTATATCTCGGTGTGAGTGTGTATATCACGGTGTGTGTGAGTGTGTATATCTCGGTGTGTGTGAGTGTGTGTATCTCGTGTGTGTGAGTGTGTATCTTGGTGTGTGTGAGTGTGTATCTTGGTGTGTGTGTGTGTATATCTCGGTGTGTGAGTGTATATCTCGTGTGTGAGTGTGTATATCTCGGTGTGTGTGGGTGTGTATATCTCGTGTGTGTGTGGGTGTATATCTCGGTGTGAGTGTGTATATCTCGGTTTGGGTGTGTGTGAGTGTGTATATCTCGGTGTGTGTGGGTGTATATCTCGGTTTGGTGTGTGTGTATATATCTCGGTGTGTGTGTGTGTGTGTGTGTGTGTGTGTGTGTGTGTGTGTGTGTGTGTGTGTATATCTCGGTTTGGGTGTGTGAGTGTATATCTCGTGTGTGTGAGTGTGGATATCTCGTGTGTGTATATCTCGTGTGTGGGTGTATATCTCGTGTGTGTGGGTGTGATATCTCGTGTGAGTGTGTATATCTCGGTTTGGGTGTGTGTGAGTGTGTATATCTGTGTGGGTGTGTATATTTTGGTGTAAGTGTGTATATCTCGGTTTGGGTGTGTGTGTGTGTGTGTGTGTGTGTGTGTGTGTCTGTGTGTGTGTGTGTGTGTATGTGTGTGTGTGTTTTGGCTACTGTGTGTTCATTATCCAGCTTCACCTCCTGTCTTTTACTCAATGCCACTGTCTCTAATCCATACATCATCTCAGGTCTCACCACAGTCCTATAAACTTTCCTTTCACTCTCACAGATACTCTTCTATCACAAATCACTCCTGCTATCACTCTTCTCCGCCCACTCCACCCTGCCTGCACTCTTTTCTTTACTTCTCTAACACACTCTCCATTACTTTGCACTGTTGACCCCAGGTACCTGAACTCCTCCACCTTCTCCACCTCTTCTCCCTGCAACCGCACCCTCCACTGCCCTCCCTCTCATTCACACACATGTACTCTGTCTTACTCCTACTGTCTTTCATTCCCCTTCTCTCCAGTGCATATATATTTACCTCTCCAGGCTCTTCTCAACCTGCTCACTACTCTCAACACAAATCACAATATCATTCACAAACATCATAGTCCACGGAGACTCCTGTCTGACCTCGTCCTTCAACCTGTCCATCACCACTGCAAACATCTAACTCACTCCAGAATCTTTCCTTCACCTCCATCTCACAACCCACTTGTGGAGCATAACCACTGATGTTTATCATCATCCCTTCATCTTCCACCTTCACGTTCATCACTCTATCAGAAACTCTCTTCACCTCCACTACACTCTTACTGTACTCTTCCTTCAGAATCCCCCCTACACCATTTCTCTTTCCATCTACACCATGATAGAACAGTTTAAACACCTCCAATGTTCCTGGCCTTACTCCCTTTCCACTTGGTCTCCTGAACACACAACATTTTCCTCCCCATCAAATTGTGTGTGCTTTTAATTCTGTAAGTGTGTGTGTGTGTGTGTGTGTGTGTGTTTTCTACTGTGTGTTCACTATTCTGTGTGTGTGTGTCAGGCCCTCACCCTGGCCCCTCCCCCTCCCCCCGCAGCCCCCCTGAGGGTGTGCAGCAAGTCCAGAGGATGGTGGAACAGGAAGTGAGGAAAGAGAAAGCTAAGATCAGCAGCAACAATAAAGGCTACGTGTTCACGCTCATGCCTCTGTACGCCATCGGAGTGGGGCTGTTCGCTGCATACAAGTTTCTCAAGGTCATCTCAATGTCATCATCATACTAATAGAAATCAGAGAAACACAGTGCTAAGGGTGTGTTTGTGTGTGTGTGTGTGTGTGTGTGTGTGTGTGTGTGTGTGTGTGTGTGCGCGCGTGCAGATAAAATCTGCAGATGACACTCGGGCTCAGAAAGAAAGAACCGCCCAAGGACTTCGCAAATCCGAGGAGACAGGTATGTGTGTGTGTGAGAGAGTGAGTGTGTATGTGTGTGTGCAAGGGAAAATGACATGTAGAGAAATGGATAAATACTAGAAATAGATAGATAATAGTGTGTGTGTGTGTGTGTGTGTGTGTGTGTGTGTGTGTGTGTGTGTGTGTGTGTGTATGTGTAGAGAATCAGCTGAATGAGCTGGAACAGCGTTTGGCTCAAACAGAGAAGATGCTGAACTCCATCCTCACACAACTTGACCCTCTGACTAACTGGTAATTAAACATATACTCACACACACACACACACACACAGGGGACCATATAAGTGTGAATTCACTAAGTGATGCAGTTTTCTGTGTGCGTGTGTGTGTTTAGTGTGAAGTCAGTGGCGATGGAACAGAAGAATGAGATCATGTCTCAGCTGCAGTGTATCAGACACCTAATGAAGAAACGAGGCATGCAGTATGCACCATCAGGTACACACACACACACACACACACACACACACACACACACACACACACACACACAAATGATTCAATTAAATTTTCCATCAGGGTTGGAGTTAGGGTTGAGTTTTTAGTTGAGGGCTGGGGTGAAGGTTGGGATTAGGATTGAGGGTTAGGATTAATGATTGTGTTTGAGGATTAGGTTTAGGATTGAGAGTTAGGATTGACGGTTGAGGATTAGGTTTAGAATTGAGAGTTAGGATTGACGGTTTGGGGTTGAGGATTAGGTTTAGGATTGAGAGTTAGGATGACGGTTGAGGATTAGGTTTAGGATTGAGAGTTAGGATTGATTGAGGATTAGGTTTAGGATTGAGAGTTAGGATTGACGGTTGGGGTTGAGGATTAGGTTTAGGATTGAGAGTTAGGATTGACGGTTTGGGGTTGAGGATTAGGTTTAGGATTGAGAGTTAGGATTGTGATTGAGGATTAGGTTCAGGATTGAGAGTTAGGACTGATGGTTGGGACTGAGGATTAGGTTTAGAATTGAGAGTTAGGATTGACGGTTTGGGGTTGAGGATTAGGTTTAGGATTGAGAGTTAGGACTGACGGTTGAGGATCAGGTTTAGGATTGAGAGTTAGGACTGACGCCGAGGATTAGGTTTAGGATTGAGAGTTAGGACTGACGGTTGAGGATCAGGTTTAGGACTGAGAGTTGGGACTGATGGTTGGGACTGAGGATCAGGTTTAGGATTGAGAGTTGGGATTGATGGTTGGGATTGAGGATTAGGTTTAGGTTTGAGAGCCAGGACTGACGGTTGGGATTGAGGATTAGGTTTAGGTTTGAGAGCCAGGACTGACGGTTGAGGATTAGGTTTAGGACTGAGAGCCAGGACTGAGGATCAGGTTTAGGATTGAGAGTTAGGACTGACGGTTGAGGATTAGGTTTAGGATTGAGAGTTAGGATTGACGGTTGAGGATTAGGTTTAGGATTGAGAGTTAGGATTGAGTTGAGGATTAGGTTTAGGATTGATGGTTGGGATTGAGGATTAGGTTTAGGTTTGAGAGTTGGGACTGATGGTTGGGATTGAGGA
Source organism: Silurus meridionalis (assembly GCF_014805685.1). Lineage (NCBI taxonomy): Eukaryota > Metazoa > Chordata > Actinopteri > Siluriformes > Siluridae > Silurus > Silurus meridionalis. The sequence continues at coordinate 588,520 of NC_060901.1, forward strand.
TTAGGTTTAGGTTTGAGGATTAGGTTAGGATTGAGAGTTGGGATTGAGGATTAGGTTTAGGTTTGAGAGTTAGGATTGTGGTTGAGGATTAGGTTTAGGATTGAGAGTTAGGATTGACGGTTGAGGATTAGGTTTAGGATTGAGAGTTAGGATTGACGGTTGAGGATTAGGTTTAGGACTGAGAGTTAGGATTGACGGTTGAGGATTAGGTTTAGGATTGAGAGTTAGGATGACGGTTGAGGATTAGGTTTAGGATTGAGAGTTAGGATTGATGGTTGGGATTGAGGATTAGGTTTAGGTTTGAGGATTAGGTTGGATTGAGAGTTAGGATTGAGTTGAGGATTAGGTTTAGGATTGAGAGTTAGGATTGACGGTTGAGGATTAGGTTAAGGATTGAGAGTTAGGATTGACGGTTGAGGATTAGGTTTAGGATTGAGAGTTAGGATTGAGTTGAGGATTAGGTTTAGGATTGAGAGTTAGGATTGAGTTGAGGATTAGGTTTAGGATTGAGAGTTAGGATTGAGGATTAGGTTTAGGATTGAGAGTTAGGATTGATGGTTGGGATTGAGGATTAGGTTTAGGTTTGAGAGTTAGGATTGAGGTTGAGGATTAGGTTAGGATTGAGAGAGTTAGGATTGGTTGAGGATTAGGTTTAGGATTGAGAGTTAGGATTGACGGTTGAGGATTAGGTTTAGGATTGAGAGTTAGGATTGATTGAGGATTAGGTTTAGGATTGAGAGTTAGGATTGAGAGGATTAGGTTAAGGATTGAGAGTTAGGATTGACGTTGAGGATTAGGTTTAGGATTGAGAGTTAGTATTGACGGTTGAGAATTAGGTTTAGGATTGAGAGTTAGGATTGACGGTTGAGGATTAGGTTTAGGATTGAGAGTTAGGACTGACGTTGAGGATTAGGTTAGGATTGAGAGCCAGGACTGAGAGTTAGGATTGACGGTTGGGGTTGAGGATTAGGTTTAGGATTGAGAGTTAGGATTGACGGTTGGGGTTAAGGATTAGGTTTAGGATTGAGAGTTAGGATTGACTTGGGGTTGAGGATTAGGTTTAGGATTGAGAGTTAGGATTGACGGTTGAGGATTAGGTTTAGGATTGAGGTTAGGATTGAGAGTTAGGACTGACGGTTGGGGTTGAGGATTTGGTTTAGGATTGAGAGTTAGGATTGATGGTTGGGGTTGAGGATTAGGTTTAGGACTGAGAGTTAGGATTGAGGATTAGGTTTAGGATTGAGAGTTAGGACTGATGGTTGGGGTTGAGGATCAGGTTTAGGATTGAGAGTTAGGACTGACGGTTGAGAATTAGGTTTAGAACTGAGAGTTAGGATTGACGGTTTGGGGTTGAGGATTAGGTTTAGGATTGAGAGTTAGGACTGACGGTTGAGGATCAGGTTTAGGACTGAGAGTTAGGACTGACCTGCCGAGGATCAGGTTTAGGACTGAGAGTTAGGACTGACGGTTGAGGATCAGGTTTAGGACTGAGAGTTAGGACTGACGGTTGAGGATTAGGTTTAGGATTGAGAGTTAGGACTGACGGTTGAGGATTAGGTTTAGGATTGAGAGTTAGGACTGACGGTTGAGGATCAGGTTTAGGATTGAGAGCCAGGACTGATGGTTGGGATTGAGGATCAGGTTTAGGACTGAGAGCCAGGACTGACGGTTGAGAGTTAGGACTGACGGTTGGGGTTGAGGATCAGGTTTAGGATTGAGAGTTAGGACTGACGGTTGAGGATTAGGTTTAGGACTGAGAGTTAGGACTGACGCCGAGGATCAGGTTTAGGACTTGAGAGTTAGGACTGACGGCCGAGGATTAGGTTTAGGACTGAGAGTTAGGACTGACGGCCGAGGATCAGGTTTAGGACTGAGAGTTAGGACTGACGGTTGAGATTAGGTTTAGAATTGAGAGTTAGGACTGATGGTTGAGGATTAGGTTTAGGTTTGAGGATTAGGTTTAGGTTGAGAGTTAGGATGACGGTTGAGGATCAGGTTTAGGATTGAGAGTTAGGACTGACCTGCCGAGGATTAGGTTTAGGACTTGAGAGTTAGGACTGACGCCGAGGATCAGGTTTAGGTTGAGAGTTAGGACTGACGCCGAGGATTAGGTTTAGGATTGATGGTTGGGGTTGAGGATTAGGTTTAGGATTGAGAGCCAGGACTGACGGTTGAGAGTTAGGATTAGGTTTAGGATTGAGAGTTAGGATTGACGGTTGAGGATTAGGTTTAGGATTGAGAGCCAGGATTGATGGTTGAGGATTGAGGATTAGGATTGAGAGTTAGGACTGACGGTTGAGGATTAGGTTAGGATTGAGAGTTAGGATTGACGGTTTGGGGTTGAGGATTAGGTTTAGGATTGAGAGTTAGGACTGACGGTTGAGGATCAGGTTTAGGATTGAGGTTGAGGATTAGGATTGAGAGTTAGGATTGAGAGTTAGACTGACGGCCGAGGATTAGGTTTAGGATTGAGAGTTAGAATTGACGGTTGAGGATTAGGTTTAGGATTGAGAGTTAGGACTGATGGTTGAGGATTAGGTTTAGGATTGAGAGTTAGGATTGACGGTTGGGGATTAGGTTTAGAATTGAGAGTTAGGACTGACGGTTGAGGATTAGGTTTAGGATTGAGAGTTAGGATTGACGGTTGGGGATTAGGTTTAGGACTGAGAGTTAGGACTGATGGTTGGGGTTGAGGATTAGGTTTAGGATTGAGAGTTAGGATTGACGGTTGAGAATTAGGTTTAGAATTGAGAGTTAGGATTGACGGTGGGGTTGAGGATTAGGTTAGGATTGAGAGTTAGGACTGACTTGAGGATTAGGTTTAGGACTGAGAGTTAGGATTGACGGTTGAGGATCAGGTTTAGGACTGAGAGTTAGGACTTGATGGTTGAGGATTAGGTTTAGGATTGAGAGTTAGGACTGATTGAGGATTAGGTTTAGAATTGAGAGTTAGGACTGATGGTTGGGATTGAGGATTAGGTTAGGATTGAGAGTTAGGATTGAGAGCCAGGACTGACGGTTGAGGATTAGGTTTAGGATTGAGAGTTAGGATTGACGGTTGAGAATTAGGTTTAGGATTGAGAGTTAGGACTGACGCCGAGGATTAGGTTTAGGATTGAGAGTTAGGATTGAGAGTTAGGATTGTGGTTGAGGATTAGGTTAGGATTGAGAGTTAGGATTGGCGGTTGAGGATTAGGTTTAGGTTTGAGAGTTAGGATTGATGGTTGAGGATTAGGTTTAGGATTGAGAGTTAGGATTGACGGTTGAGGATTAGGTTTAGGATTGAGAGTTAGGATTGTGATTTGAGGATTAGGTTTAGGATTGAGAGTTAGGATTGACGGTTGAGGATTAGGTTTAGGATTGAGAGTTAGGATTGACGGTTGAGGATTAGGTTTAGGATTGAGAGTTAGGATTGACGGTTGAGGATTAGGTTTAGGATTGAGAGTTAGGATTGATGGTTGAGGATTAGGTTTAGGATTGAGAGTTAGGATTGACGGTTGGGGATTAGGTTTAGAATTGAGAGTTAGGATTGATGGTTGAGGATTAGGTTTAGGATTGAGAGTTAGGATTGACGGTTGGGGATTAGGTTTAGGATTGAGAGTTAGGATTGATGGTTGGGGTTGAGGATTAGGTTTAGGATTGAGAGTTAGGATTGACGGTTGAGAATTAGGTTTAGAATTGAGAGTTAGGATTGACGGTTTGGGGTTGAGGATTAGGTTTAGGATTGAGAGTTAGGATTGACGGTTGAGGATTAGGTTTAGGATTGAGAGTTAGGATTGACGGTTGGGGATTAGGTTTAGGATTGAGAGTGAGGATTAGGTTTAGGATTGAGAGTTAGGATTGACGGTTGAGGATTAGGTTTAGGATTGAGAGTTAGGATTGACGGTTGAGAATTAGGTTTAGGATTGAGAGTTAGGATTGACGGTTGAGGATTAGGTTTAGGATTGAGAGTTAGGATTGACGGTTGGGGTTAAGGATTAGGTTTAGGATTAAGAGTTATTTTGGAGCCTTTGGAGTTATTTTGGAGCCTTTACAATGTTAGAGAATTGAAGCTGTTCTATAGGAGCTTTAATGATTCAGAGGTGTGATTTTGGTTGAAGGAAACCAGATGGGTTCACCGCATCCGTGTTGCGTGTGTGTGTGTGTGTGTGTGTGTGCGCTTTTGGGGTTTGTGACTCTTCATTCGTCCAGGGAAACACACCGTCAGAAATAAACAAAGCATTTTATATGTTTAAATATAATTAACTGATATGGACACGTCTTATTTTAATAAAACTGTGAAATGTGTATTTCTACTGTCTTTTTATTTATAAAACGTGTGTGTGAGGTTGTGTGTATGCCTGTCTGTCTGTGTACATATGTCTGTGTCCATCTGTGTGAGTCTTTGTATCCGTCTTTGTGTCTGTCGGTGTGTGTGTCTGTGTCCATCTGTGTGCGTGTGTCTCTGTGTATGTGTGTGTGTCTTTTGTGTGTGTCTGTGTGAGGCAGAGAGACGGTGTGTTTGCACTCTGCTTTCTGTGTGTGTAAAGAAAACAGAACACCTCCCCTCTGATTGGTCGAGATGTTGGCCTTCACTTCCTGTTTGTGCTTTCAGAGGCGTCATGTGAGCGTAACCTTGACAACCTGATCGAGTCGCTAAGCGCCATGGAAACCCTTGGCTCGGAAATGAACCCCAAACCACACGCAGCAGGAGAGAGAGACGACGCAGACGAGAGCCACTTCAATATGCCGTCTCTGGAAGGGAAGCGGAAGGACGCAGTGGGTGGAGCTATAACACATGGCCAGGAGATTGAGGGGGGGCATGATGAGAAAGTGGGCGTGGCTACAGAGGAGTGTGATGAGGATTTGTATAACGAGAAGCATTTAGGCAACAGTGATGAAGAGGGCGTGGCTAAAATGTGTCCTGCCGAGCTGGGGGCGGGGCTTCGAAGACGTAACAGACACGAGTAGATGTTTGTGTGGATTTGTTTATGATGAATGAAACCGAATGCTTGATTGGGGATTTCAACTCCTGTGCATTTAAACGTTTTAGAATGATTGAATTATTTTATGTTGATGTAGAATGCTTTGATGAACTAGGTTTGACAATGAAACACACTCACGTCTTCTGCACTGCACTGCGAAACACAAGCCGCTGCGACACGTGTCATTTCCGCCTGGCGTTTATTTACGCTCCGGCTGTTTGAAATGTCACAGTAGTGACAAAAAATCTGTAGTTTTTACTGCGCCATTAAACGCCGTTTTTATTTTAGCGTTTTTGAAAGCTACATTTTTGTTGACTGAAGACGGCGTCTCGTCGTGTACAGAAGGATAAAACAGACACGTGTGCATTTTCAAACAAGAACATATTCCTGCAGACATGGCTAAACAATAGTTCTGGTAAATGTGGGCGGGGCCTATGATCTACAGTGGAATATGGTACATGGGCCTGGTCTGAAATGGTCTATTATTTAAGTCGTCATGGGTTATAGGTGGGGTTAAAGATTAATTTATTTCAGGTTGTTATATGCTGTTGTTTTATTCACTTTTTTATAAAGTAATAAATAATTTCTGAGTTTAAATAACATGTAAAGTCGAGCTATGACTGGGTGTGGTCAGGAGATGAGGGCGGGGCTTTGTGTGCCTGACATTGTATTTTTTTTTTTTGCACACTTTCATTTTCTTTGTTTTAAATCAAGAAATTAATTTTAAAATTTTCAGATTGAAAATGTTTTGCTGGTTAGCTGTGTGTGTGTGTGTGTGTGTGTGTGTGTGTGTGTGTGTGTGTAATGGAGGAATTGCATGGAGGTGAATGACAATCCTGAGATGAAGCGATGAGCAGGTTCTGCACTACCTCATCACGTTCTTATTTTAGTTAAACGCATGGTAAAGTAAATGGTCGTGTTTATAATTTTGATGAAATTCTCCTCAGTGTGATTTCAGTCGTGTGTAACTGCTTGCTGCTGTGATGATGACGAGCGTGTTGGCGATGTGTAGCAGAGCACCAGAACAGCGCTGTGCTATTCGCTAATTACCAAGCTAATTTTTACCCCTGTGTGTTAGCTAGCGCTGATTAATTGTTAGCATTATGATTATAAATGTTACCATGCTAATAATCTGTAAAGTGAGCGAGTGATTATCGTACAGGGAAAACACTGTATTGTTACATGCTAATGCGCTACTGTGCATTTTACTGGCTTTGCTTTTTTGTGAAATACTGAGTGTTTGTTATTTTTAGAAGCTGCTTGAGGCCTTAAATAAAATAATTACACAGCAGAGGAAACAACATGGTTCAAATTCAATTAAATTCATGTTTATTTGAACATTGTCTCAGAGCAGCTTTACACAGATAATGTGGAGATAAAAATGAAACAGTTCTTTATAAGTGTAAGTTTGTCCCTGATAAACAAGTCGGTGGAGACTGTGGTGAAGGAAAAACTTCGAGATGCAGAAGGAAAAAACTTGAGAGGAACCAGACTCAAGAGGGAACCTCATCCTCATCTGGGTTCCACCGAATGTCCATTTATTACAGATAAACGATGTTGAGGTTCAGTGATGGAGATCAGAGAAAACTGTAGTCCTGAGTCAGTGTAGCAGACTGTTTACATTAACTACAGTCCAAATCCACCCTCAAAGCTCCTGATCTTACTCCAGAAGTTCATGAAACCACCCAAGAAACCATTCCCAGCTGCACAGAATCGCCTCCAATTGAAGAGAACACTATCCAGAGACAGGACTGTACGAAGAGAGGAGATCCGAGGAGAGGAGCAGGAACAGTGGTCACTGTAACCTCAGGAGCATGTTTAACTCAACCGAGAGAGAGGGAGAGAAGGATGTGGATTATTTAGTCTCTTTATTGTTGTATGAAAGTTAATGTCACTGTGCAGTTTGGACTCTGGCAATACTCACTGTAGCAGCAGAACTAAAAGGGAGAAGCAGAAGGAAACACAGACATGAGGATCTCTGGAATAAGAGAGGAGAAGCTTTCATTTAGCCACTCTGCCATAAAGCTCATATCAGTGCTGTGAAGGTTTATTTCTCCCCTGATTGTTTAGTTTGGTCTGAAGATCAGCTCGTATAAGAGTGGAGGAAGGTGCACACAGGTGGACTATGTGCTATGCAGAAGATGCAACCTGAAGGAGATTGGAGACTGTAAGGTGTTGGCGGGGGACAGTGTAGCTAGACAGCATTGGATGGTGGTCTGTAGGATGGTTTTGGAGGCGAAGAAGAAGAGGAGGAAAGTAAGGATTGAAAGAAGAATAAGATGGTGGAAACTGAAGGAGGAAGAGTGAAGTGTGAGGTTCAGGGAAGAGGTCAGACGGGCTTGGTGGTGGTGAAGAGGTGCCGGATGATTGGGCAACTACTGCAGAGGTGATGAGGGAGGCAGCTAGAAAAGTACTTGGTGTGACATCTGGAAATAGAAAGCAAGACAAGGAGACGTGGTGGTGGAATGAGAAAGTGCAGGAGAGCATTAGGGGAAAGAGGTTGGCAAAACAGAAGTGGGATCAACAGAGTGATGAGAAAAGTAGACAGGAGTACAAGGAGATGCGGCAGCAGGTAAAAGGGATGTGGCGAAAGCCAAGGAAAAGGCATATGAGGAGCTGTATAAGAGGTTGGACACTAAGGAAGGAGAAAAGGAGTTATACCGATTGGCCAGGCAGAGGGACCGAGCTGGGAAGGATGTACTGCAAGTTAGAGCAATAAAGGATGGAGAGGGAAATGTGTTGACTAGTGAGGAGAGTGTGTTGAGAAGGTGGAGGGAGTATTTTGAGCAGCTGATGAATGAGGAAAATCACAGAGAGAGAAGGTTGGAGGATGTGGAGTTGGTGAAGCAGGATGTAGATAGGATTAGTAAGGAGGAAGTGAGAGCAGCGATTAAGAGGATGAAGAATGGAAAGTCGGTTGGACCAGATGACGTGGAGATGTTTAGGAGAGATGGCAGTTGAGTTTTTAACCAGATTGTTTAACAGGATTTTGGAAGGTGAGAAGATGCCTGAGGAATGGAGAAGGAGTGTGCTGGTACCGATCTTTAAGCATAAGGGAGATGTGCAGACCTGCAGTAACTACAGGGGAATAAAGTTGATCAGTCACACCATGAAGTTATGGGAAAGAGTAGTGGAAGCCAGGCTGAGAGAAGAGGTGACCATCTGTGAGCAACAGTATGGTTTCATGCCGAGGAAGAGCACCACAGATGCCTTATTTGCTTTGAGGATGTTGATGGAGAAGTATAGAGAAGGACAGAAGGAATTGCATTGTGTATTTGTGGATTTAGAGAAAGCGTATGACAGGGTGGAGAGAGGAGTTGTGGTATTGTATGAGGAAGTCAGGTGTGTCAGAGAAGTATGTGAGGGTGGTGCAGGACATGTATGAGGACAGTGTGACGGCAGTGAAGTGTGCAGTAGGTACGACAGACTGGTTCAGGGTGAAGGTTGACTGCATCAAGGATCGGCCCTGAGCCCTTTCCTGTTTGCAGTGGTGATGGACAGGTTGACGGACGAGGTCAGACAGGAGTCTCCTGGACTATGATGTTTGCAGATGATATTGTGATTTGTGGTGAGAGTAGAGAGCAGGTTGAGAAGAGCCTGGAGAGGTGGAGATATGCGCTGGAGAGAAGGGGAATGAAAGTCAGTAGGAGTAAGACAGAGTACATGTGTGTGAATGAGAGGGAGGGCAGTGGAGGGTGCGGTTGCAGGGAGAAGAGGTGGAGAAGGTGGAGGAGTTCAGGTACCTGGGGTCAACAGTGCAAAGTAATGGAGAGTGTGTTAGAGAAGTAAAGAAAAGAGTGCAGGCAGGGTGGAGTGGTGGAGAAGAGTGACAGGAGTGATTTGTGATAGTAGGGTATCTGCAAGAATGAAAGGGAAAGTTTATAGGACTGTGGTGAGACCTGCGATGTTGTATGGATTAGAGACAGTGGCATTGAGTAAAAGACAGGAGGTGGAGCTGGAGGCAGAGCTGGAGGTAGCAGAGCTGAAGATGTTAAGGTTTTCGTTGGGAGTGACGACGATGGACAGGATTAGAAATGAGTTTATTAGAGGGACAGCGCATGTAGCATGTTTTGGTGACAAGGTGAGGGAGGCGAGATTGAGATGGTTTGGACATGTGCAGAGAAGGGACATGAATTAAATTGGTAGAAGAATGCTGAAGATGGAGCCACCAGGTAGGAGGAAAAGAGGAAGGCCAAGGAGGAGGTTCATGGATGTGGTGAGGGAAGACATGCAGGTAGTTGGTGTGAAAGAGGCAGATGTAGAGGACAGGGTGGTATGAAGACGGATGATCCGCTGTGGCGACCCCTAATGGGAGCAGCCGAAAGAAGAAGATGATCAGCTCGTGGAAGAGTCCTAATTGTTCCACACATCTTCCATTTAAGGATTATGGAGGTTGCTGTGCTCCTGGGAATCTTCAGTGCAGCAGAATGGTTTGTAGTCTTCACCAGATCTTTTTTTTTTTTAATAAATGTACAGATTCCTGTTTTCACTGTCATTATGGGAATCTGAGTACAGATTCATGAGGGAAAGCTATCTGAAGGGTCTGAATACTTTCTGAATGCTGTGTGTGTGTGTGTGTGTGTGTGTGTGTGTGTGTGTGTGTGTGTGTGTGTGTGTGTGTGTGTGTGTGTGTGTGTGTGTGTGTGTGTGTAAGCCACTGAGACTCCTTATAACTACAGTGAAATCTGAAGATAGACATTGCAGTCAGGTTTTAGGCCCCATCATAGCACAGAAACTGCCCTAGTTAAAATCACTAATGACCTGTTTTTAGCTTCAGACCAAGGCTTCATCTCGCTGTTAGTTTTACTAGATCTTAATGCTGCATTCAACACTATAGACAATGATCTCCTCCTAGATCGCTTACAGAATTACATCAGCATTCAGGGACAGGCGTTTAAGCTGGTTTAAATCCTACCTGTCTGATCGTTACCATTTCATAGATTTAAATGGAGAGCTATCCAGGCTAATGTTAGTAAATTATGGCGTGCCACAAGGTTCAGTTCTAGGACCCCTGCTTTTCACAATATACATGCTTCCCTTAGGAAATATTATTAGAAGGCATGGAAATAGCTTCCATTGTTATGCTGATGATACCCAACTATATATCTTCTCTAAACCAGGCAATACGCTCAATTAGCTCGGATAACTGAGTGTGTTAAGGAAATAAGAGATTGGATGACCCATAACTTTCTACTTTTAAATTCTGATAAGACGGAGATTTTGCTCATCAGCCCAAAAACCATTATACAGAAGCTCCAGCATCTCAACCTGCATTTAGACGGATGTTCTGTAACCACTAGTTCAACAGTAAAAGACCTGGGAGTTATTTTAGAGCAACTTATCTTTTAAAAATCATATCAACCAAGTTACAAAAACAGCCTTCTTTCACCTTAGAAATATTTCTAAGCTAAGAAACATGTTATCTATATCTGATGCAGAGAAGCTCGTCCATGCGTTTATGACCTCCAGAATAGACTACTGTAATGCATTACTAGGTGGATGTCCTGCATCATTAATAAACAAGCTTCAGTTAGTTCAGAATGCAGCAGTCAGAGTTCTTACAAGGTCAAGAAAATATGATCACATAACCCGATCTTATCGTCCCTACATTGGCTTCCGGTTAAGTTGTTAATCGACTACAAACTACTGCTTCTTACTTATGAAACACTAAATGGTTTATCTCCATGTATCTATCCAGTCTTCTAACACGCTACAATCCGTCACGCTCCCTGAGATCTCAAAACTCTGGACTTCTAGTAGTTCCTAGAATAGCAAAGTCCACTAAAGGTGGTAGAACATTTTCACATTTAGCTCCTAAACTCTGGAATAGTCTTCCTGACAGTGTTCGGGGCTCAGACACACTCTCCCAGTTTAAGTGCAGATTAAAGACGTATGTTTTTAGTGAGTTCTACAGATAACACACATCACATCATAACTTTGTGCTCCAGAACATCTGATCACATTATTAACTTGTGCTGTTAATATCATAAACAGCAGCTATGCTAATTCCTCTCCACTGCTTCTCTTTCTCTCCCCATCCCGAGGCTTCCTGAGGTTTGGCCAGCTCCAGTCACGTCCCACCTCATGAAGATTATGGACCTTTGAAGAAGTACAGTTGTGTTCAAAATTATTCAACCCCCACTGAAATTGATTGTTTTGGTCGGTTTGACATTGATTATGATCATTCAGTCATCCTGCTTACAATTAAATCAAAGAGGCACGTGTAGGTCAGACAAATATAACATAACATTTATAATGAAATAACCACAAATGTCTTTTCTGAGCTCACATCATTATCAGTTTTATTCAACCCCCAAGTGACATTCAATCTTAGTACTTAGTACAACATCCTTTTACAGTTATAACAGCTTTTAAACGTGAAGCATAGCTTGACACAAGTGTCTTGCAGCGATCTACGGGTATCTTCGCCCATTCATCATGGGCAAAAGCCTCCAGTTCAGTCACATTCTTAGGCTTGCACTGCAACTGCTTTCTTTAAGTCCCACCAGAGGTTCTCAATCGGATTTAAGTCTGGTGACTGCGATGGCCACTTCAAAATGTTCCAGCCTTTAATCTGCAACCATGCTCTAGTGGACTTGGGATCATTGTCCTGTTGAAAGGTCCAACGCCTTCCAAGCCTCAGGTTTGTGACGGACTGCATCACATTGTCATCCAATATCTCCTGGTACTGAAGAGAATTCATGGTACCTTGCACACGCTGAAGCTTCCCAGTACCTGCAGAAGCAAAACAGCCCCAAAGCATGATTGACCCCCCGCCATGCTTCACAGTAGGCAAGGTGTTCTTTTCTTCATAGGCCTTGTTCTTCCTCCTCCAAACATAGCGTTGATCCATGGGCCCAAACAGTTCTAATTTTGTTTCATCAGTCCACAGAACACTATCCCAAAACTTCTGTGGTTTGTCCACATGACTTTTGGCATACTGCAGTCGACTCTTCTTATTCTTTGGGGACAGCAAGGGGGTGCGCCTGGGAGTTCTGGCATGGAGGCCTTCATTACGCAGGGTGCGCCGTATTGTCTGAGCAGAAACTTCAGTACCCACATCTGACAAATCTTTTCTCAGTTCCTCAGCAGTCACACAGGGACTTTTCTCCACTCTATGCTTCAGGTAGCGCACAGCAGTCAAGTCAGCATCTTCTTTCTGCCACGACCAGGTAGCGTTTCAACAGTGCCCTTTGCCTTGAATTTGCGAATGATGCTTCCTATGGTGTCTCTTGGTATGTTTAACATCTTTGCAATCTTCTTATAGCCATTGCCCTTCCTGTGAAGAGTAATCACCTGTTCTCTTGTCTTCCTGGACCATTCTCTTGACCACACCAGTAAATGTCTAGAAGGAGCTGAGTATCACAGTCATTTTAAAGCTGCCTAATTGGTGCTTATTAGGCTTTATTGCTGCTCCCTGATATCCACAGGTGTTTTCAATACCTGATTGAAAACACTTCATTGAACCTCTGTTCTTCAGAGTGGTAGTCTTTAAGGGGTTGAATAATTATGTCAATGAAGAATTCACAAAAGAAACATTTAGAACTGTATTACAAAACTAATTGATGTCATTTTAGTTGCATATGGTTCTTTAAGAAGTCCTTGTTGGATTTCATTCTGAATACAATTACAAATGTGCACTAAATTCCCTAAAACCATTTACAGCATTGGGGGTTGAATAATTTTGAACACAACTGTAGATGCCGAACTCGCAATGATCCCGAACCATCTAGAGACGTACCAGTGCCAATTGGATCCCGCTACATGTGTGGTTTTGACATTGGACCTCCTGGAGTGTTTAAAGGCTCTGGCATGGAGAAGCTGTTGCTGGATCTGTGATGATCACAAATGTTGAGCTCAGTAGCTCCTACTTTTATACCAAAGACTGCAGAAAGAACATCACTTATAATCTTATACTCCTGTACTCATGTTAGTTCTCACTCTCCAGTGTTCTGTACTGTTGAAAGATTTATGATCACACTCTTGATGTCACCCAAATGAGGATGAGGATCCCCTTTTGAGTCTGGTTCCTCTCAAGGTTTCTTCCTCATTTTTCCTTGCCACAGTCTCCACGGCTGCTTATCAAAGATAAACACACACCATTCACCTTCACTGTTGATTTGTGTAAAGCTGCTTTGAGACAATGTCTGTTGTAAAAAGCGCAATAGAAATAAACTTGTCTTGACTTGACGTCTGACAGTGGACAGTGGTCATGTTTCTCTCAGGTGGAGGTGTGAGTTTGTAAAAAAATTTAAAAGAAGCAGGTTAGTGTGTAAAATCTCACTAAATATTTCCTCTGGATGTATTCAGCATTCCATTAGTGCTGCACAGGTCAGGTGACTCTTAGTTTCGGTCTCAATCCGGATAAATGTGGAGGATTTTATTATGAAGGTCATCCAGAGTAAAACGTGCCAAATAAAATATGCGGATCACAAATCAGAATTTCATAGCGAATCGGTCGAGGCCCGGGTTACCAACGACTACCACAGGTATCATTAACAACAGGGTACCGGTGTAAATTGGGCTACTGCTGGCTAAAGGAGGAGAAGGAGAGGAGGAAGACGTCTACAGAGATGGCAGGGAAAGGAGAAGTGTAGGAGAGTGGAGGTTCGGGTTGGTACTTTAAATGTTGGTACTATGACGGGTAAAGGGAGAGAGGTAGCTGATATGATGGAGGAGAAAGGTAGATATGCTGTGTGTTCAGGAGACCAAGTGGAAAGGGAGTAAGAGCAGGAACATTGGAGGTGGATTTAAACTGTTTTATCATGGTGTGGATGGAAAGAGAAATGGTGTAGAGGGGATTCTGAAGGAAGAGTACAGTAAGAGTGTAGTGGAGGTGAAGAGAGTTTCTGATAGGGTGATGATCGTGAAGCTGGAAGTTGAATGGTTGATGATAACTGTCATCAGTGCTTATGCTCCACAAGTGGGCTGTGAGATGGAGGAGAAGGAGAAATTCTGGACTGAGATAAATGAAGTGGTAGAAGGTGTACCTAGGAATTGCTGATGATGGCAGATTTCAATGGGCATGTAGGTGAAGGGAACAGAGGTGAGGTGATTTTACATTTACATTTACATTTGCAGCATTTAGCAGACGCCCTTATCCAGAGCGACATACAAAAGTACAAAAGAGGCAGATGTAGAGGACAGAGTAGTATGGAGACGGATGAGCCAACCCTAACCCTAACCCCTCTGGTGAACTATAATGGGAGCAGCCAAAAGAAGATGTAATCAGCATTCAGGCTGCAATTCCACTCATGAACAGCTGGTGGTGCCAAGCACACAGAAAACACTGCGTCAGATCAGTTCTGGAACACGTCAAAGAAAAATGGTGTAAGAGTGGGTGGGGTTTGACTCCTGTACTGATGAAAGTGCTTCTTTACAACACCACACAGCCTCAAACATCTTTAGATCCCACATACTCATAAAAATGTAAATCAACCAGAATCCTTGATTTAGTTGGTCTGGAGATCATTCTGTTGAGATCATAGTCAGCATTTTGTGCCACTTTGTTCTTATTGCTCAAGTATATTGCCATTTTAGCCTGACCAAGAATAAAATGAATAATCTTTAAGCAGGTTTTATGGTTAATGATGGTTTGTACAGTGACTCCACTCTGGTTTAATATCATTGTTAAGACCAAGCTCATTTCTCCAAAGAGGCTCTGGATAAACTGGAGGCAAAAGGCTGCAGTTCTGCTGGTCAGATGAAGCAGCCCTTGCCACCTTCCTCCTTGGGCAGATAGAGGACACTTTGTGGAATCCAGTGCAGACCATCCCAGAAGTTGTCTATGAGCAGGGTCTGGATGATTTCTTAAAGTGATTAAAAGGGGTTAATTGTGAATTGGTTCAAATGTTCTGTACAACATTCCTGACAGTGAACAGCCTTGTCATCCCTCTGTACACTCTAAAAGGGGCACATATTACAACCACCATTAACCTTCAGTACACTCTCAATTTCACTGTACAGCACCCTGATCATGGCTATGAAACCAGGGTTGAACCCAAAGCTTTTCAGCACCTTCCACAAATATTCATGCTCAACCCGGTCAAAAGCCTTGTCCTGGTCTAGGAGAATCGGACCAGTCTTTAAGCCCAATAGTCTGGAGACATAGAAAAATATCACGAATTAAGTATACGTTATCAAATATCGACCTTCATGGTGAATGATCTGCTCCATCACCTTCGTCAGTCTCGAGGCTAATGCTTTTGACAGCAGTTTTCAGTCAGTGCACAGTAGTGACACTGGGCACCAGTTGTTCAGCTGGGTCAGGTCTCTCTTCTTTGGCAGCAGGGCCAGGACGGCTCTCCTGCAGCTCGATGGGAGCTGACACCCTCTGACACTGTCCTGTAGGACCTTCAGCACGTCTGGCCCTATTCTTACCCAGAATGCCATGTACAATTCCACAAGGAGACCATCGATACCTGGTGCCTGTCTGTTCCCCATGCCCTGGAGAGCCTCCTGAAGCTCAGCCAGTGTCAGCTCCTTGTCCAACTCTCTGGTAACGGACTCTGTGAGCTTTGGCAGGATCTTGAGGAAGCTCTCTTTCACCTCCTGTACCCCTAACCTCTCACTGCTATACAGCTTAGAATAGAAGCTGACAGTCTGCTGGCGAATTTCAGAAGGCTCTGACACGAGATCCCCTGATTCTGTTCGCACAGCATGCATGAATCTTTTCCGTCTATTTTTTTGTTCTAAACTAAAGAAGATCTTAGAAGGAGCATCCATCTCAGTGACGCTTGTAAAGCGTGAGCAGACCAGCACCCCCTGTGATGTAATGTCCAACAGGTCATTTATTTTGTCTTTTTTACTTTTAAGAGTTTCATAATGCCCTCGATTTCCTGTGGCCTCCAAATGCTAAAATTCCACTGTTTCTAACACACACACACACACACACGTACACACGCACAAACACGCACACACACAAACGCACACAAACACACGCACAAACACACACACACACACACACACACACACACACACACACACACACACACACACACACACACACGAAAAATAGTTAAACAGAAATTGCACTCACTCCTCCCCCACACATGCAGAGAGGGAGAGAGAGAGAGAGAGAAATAGAAGGATGGAGAGATTGAGAGAGTGAGGAAGAGAGGGAGAGAGAGGAAGAGAAACTGAGTGAAAGAAGGAGAGGGAGAGAGAGAAAAAGAAGGAGAGAAGGAAAACATTCCCCACCCATCTGATTTCTGGGGCTGGAGTTGATCGTCACTCTGAGATTGCGAGTTCTAACTCAGAGAGATGAGACGTGAAGCCCTGCATCTGCCTGCACCTTGTTCTTTTGTTTCTTGTTACAGCTGGACTCGCTCCGGATCAGTGAGGACTAGAAGCAGATAAAGGGTACACCTCTCCTGTGTGGTGAAGGTTGTGTGAAGGTTCTGTTGATGAGCTATAAGTGATTCAGTGTGAAGGGCTGTGAGAAAACTCAAAGGTTTGTTCTGTAAGTTGGGAAACATAAAGGAAAAGAAGTATGCATGTCTTCACCAGACAGAGCTTTCGCACGTGAAAGTGGAGTGTCCAGTCATGGGCATGTGCCACCTGTTCAGGCGAGGATGGGAAAACTCGAGGACGACCACGAGAGAATAATCCTCAACGTCGGTGGCACCAGGCACGAGACATATCGCACCACGCTGCGAACACTGCCAGGAACACGCCTCGCCCTGCTCGCCTCCATTCCCTTATCCTCACTCAGTGGATCTGCTTCTGGATCAGACGCAGAGTCTGCACTGCTGGACCATCACCACCATCATCATCACCATCATCACCATGAGCATGAGCAACAGGTGCGGATTGGTAACGAGTACTTTTTCGATCGTCACCCAGGCGTGTTTGCGTACGTGTTAAATTATTACCGCACGGGGAAGTTGCATTGTCCCGCGGACGTGTGTGGCCCCCTGTTCGAGGAGGAGCTCGCCTTCTGGGGCATCGACGAGACGGATGTGGAGCCGTGCTGCTGGATGACATACCGCCAACACAGAGATGCCGAGGAGGCACTGGATGTCTTTGACATGAACGTGATGGACAGTGGGACAGGGAACGATGAGGACGAGGAGAACGACGATAATGAGGCCAAGCGTGAGGTGGGGAAGAGGACGAGGGTCGGAGAAGCAGAACATGCCAAAGGAACCAGTCTAAGCCGCTGGAGAAAGTGGCAACCTGTCATCTGGAACCTTTTTGAGGATCCTTACTCGTCCCGAGCCGCTCGGGTAAGGCAGGAACCCGAAAACAGAACTGGTCCATCCTGAGATACCTGTTGGCACCTGTTTTTGTGTCTCACAATTTCTGACTCAATCATACAGACTCATACGTAATGTTTATTTCTTTTATTTTTCCTAAATCTGTGTCTCTCTGTGTGTCTCTCACTATCTATCTCAGTGACATTGTGTCTCTCAGTGTCTACCTTAGTGTCTCTTATTGTCTACCCTATTGTCTCTGAGTCTACCTCAGTGACTCTGTGTCCACCTCAGTGTCTCTGTGTCTCTCTGTGTCTATCTCGTGTCTCTCTGTGTCTGTTCCAGTGTCTGTGTCTCTCAGTGTCTATCTCAGTGTCTCTGTGTCTCTCTATGTCTATCTCGTGTTTCTCTGTGTCAATCTCAGTGTATCAGTGTCTTCCAGTGTCTTTCTCAGTGTCTCAGTGCCTCTCTGTGCCTCTCTGTGTCTATTTCAGTGTCTCTCTCATTGTCTATCCCAGTGTCTCTGTCTCTCAGTATATCTCAGTGTCTCTGTGTCTATCTAAGTGTCTCTTAGTGTCTCCGTGTCTCTCAGTGTTTGTTTCTCTCTGTGTGTCTCTGTGTATCAGTGTCTATCTCTCAGTGTCTCTGTGTCTCAGTGTCTATCTCTGTCTCTGTGTCTATCTCAGTGTATCAGTGTCTCCCAGTGTATCAGTGTTTATCTCTCAGTGTCGATCAGTGTTTATCTCAGTGTATCAGTGTTTCTCAGCATCTTATTGTCTATCTTTTAGTGTATCAGTGTCTCTCTGTGTTTATCTCAGTGTATCTGTATCTCTCAGTGTATCAGTGTCTATCTCTGTGTCTCTCAATGTCGCTCAGTGTATCAGTGCTTTTCAGTGTATCAGTGTCTATCTCTGTGTCTCTCGATGTCGCTCAGTGTATCAGTGTCTCTCAGTGTATCAGTGTCTATCTCTAAGTGTCTCTCATGTCTATCTCAGTGTATCAGTGTCTCTCAGTGTCTCTCTCCATGTCTATCTCAGTGTATCAGTGTCTCTCAGTGTCTCTCTCAGTGTCTATCTCAGTGTATCAGTGACTCTCAGTGTCTCTCTCAGTGTCTATCTCAGTGTATCAGTGTCTCTCTGTGTCTATCTCAGTGTGTCCGTGTCTCTCAGTGTCTCTCTCAGTGTCTATCTCAGTGTATCAGTGTCTTCCAGTGTCTTTCTCAGTGCCTCTCTGTGCCTCTCTGTGTCTATTTCAGTGTCTCTCTCATTGTCTATCCCAGTGTCTCTATGTCTCTCAGTATTTCTCAGTGTCTCTGTGTCTATCTAAGTGTCTCTTAGTGTCTCTGTGTCTATCTCAGTGTTTCAGTTTCTCTCTGTGTGTCTCTCAGTGTATCAGTGTCTATCTCTCAGTGTCTCTCGATGTCGCTTAGTGTATCAGTGCCTTTCAGTGTATCAGTGTCTATCTCAGTGTATCAGTGTCTCTGTGTCTCTATCAGTGTCTATCTCAGTGTCTCTCAGTGTCCCTCTCAGTGTGTCTCTCCATGTCTATCTCAGTGTATCAGTGTCTCTAAGTGTCTCTCTGTGTCTATCTCAGTGTATCAGTGTCTCTCAGTGTCTATCTCAGTGTATCAGTGTCTCTCAGTGTCTCTCTCAGTGTATCAGTGTGTTTCAGTGTCTTTCTCAGTGCCTCTGTGCCTCTCTGTGTCTATTTCAGTGTCTCTCTCATTGTCTATCCCAGTGTCTCTATGTCTCTCAGTATTTCTCAGTGTATCTATGTGTCTATCTAAGTGTCTCTGTGTCTCTCAGTGTTTCAGTTTCTCTCTGTGTGTCTCTCAGTGTATCAGTGTCTATCTCTCAGTGTCTCTGTGTCTCAGTGTCTATCTCTGTCTCTCAGTGTCTATCTCTGTGTATCAGTGTCTCCCAGGGTATCAGTGTTTATCTCGCAGTGTCGATCAGTGTTTATCTCAGTGTATCAGTGTCTCTCAGCATCTTAGTGTCTATCTTTTAGTGTATCAGTGTCTCTCAGCGTCTCAGTGTCTATCTCTCCGTGTATATCTCAGTATATATCTCAGTGTATCTGTACCTCTCAGTGTATCAGTGTCTATCTCCCAGTGTCTCTCGATGTCGCTCAGTGTATCAGTGTCTATCTCTAAGTGTCTCTCAGTGTCTATCTCAGTGTATCAGTGTCTCTCAGTGTCTCTCTCCATGTCTATCTCAGCATATCAGTGTCTATCTCAGTGTATCAGTGTCTCTGTGTCTCTCTCAGTGTCTCTCAATGTGTCTCTCTGTGTCTGTTCCAGTGTCTGTGTCTCTCAGTGTCTATCTCAGTGTCTCTGTGTCTCTCTATGTCTATCTCGTGTTTCTCTGTGTCAATCTCAGTGTATCAGTGTCTTCCAGTGTCTTTCTCAGTGTCTCAGTGCCTCTCTGTGCCTCTCTGTGTCTATTTCAGTGTCTCTCTCATTGTCTATCCCAGTGTCTCTGTCTCTCAGTATATCTCAGTGTCTCTGTGTCTATCTAAGTGTCTCTTAGTGTCTCCGTGTCTCTCAGTGTTTGTTTCTCTCTGTGTGTCTCTGTGTATCAGTGTCTATCTCTCAGTGTCTCTGTGTCTCAGTGTCTATCTCTGTCTCTGTGTCTATCTCAGTGTATCAGTGTCTCCCAGTGTATCAGTGTTTATCTCTCAGTGTCGATCAGTGTTTATCTCAGTGTATCAGTGTTTCTCAGCATCTTATTGTCTATCTTTTAGTGTATCAGTGTCTCTCTGTGTTTATCTCAGTGTATCTGTATCTCTCAGTGTATCAGTGTCTATCTCTGTGTCTCTCAATGTCGCTCAGTGTATCAGTGCTTTTCAGTGTATCAGTGTCTATCTCTG
Source organism: Silurus meridionalis (assembly GCF_014805685.1). Classification (NCBI taxonomy): domain Eukaryota; kingdom Metazoa; phylum Chordata; class Actinopteri; order Siluriformes; family Siluridae; genus Silurus; species Silurus meridionalis. The sequence continues at coordinate 608,546 of NC_060901.1, forward strand.
TGTCTCTCGATGTCGCTCAGTGTATCAGTGTCTCTCAGTGTATCAGTGTCTATCTCTAAGTGTCTCTCCATGTCTATCTCAGTGTATCAGTGTCTCTCAGTGTCTCTCTCAGTGTCTATCTCAGTGTATCAGTGACTCTCAGTGTCTCTCAGTGTCTATCTCAGTGTATCAGTGTCTCTGTGTCTATCTCAGTGTGTCCGTGTCTCTCAGTGTCTCTCTCAGTGTCTATCTCAGTGTATCAGTGTCTTCCAGTGTCTTTCTCAGTGTCTCAGTGCCTCTCTGTGCCTCTCTGTGTCTATTTCAGTGTCTCTCTCATTGTCTATCCCAGTGTCTCTATGTCTCTCAGTATTTCTCAGTGTCTCTGTGTCTATCTAAGTGTCTCTTAGTGTCTCTGTGTCTATCTCAGTGTTTCAGTTTCTCTCTGTGTGTCTCTCAGTGTATCAGTGTCTATCTCTCAGTGTCTCGATGTCGCTTAGTGTATCAGTGCCTTTCAGTGTATCAGTGTCTATCTCAGTGTATCAGTGTCTCTGTGTCTCTATCAGTGTCTATCTCAGTGTCTCTCAGTGTCCCTCTCAGTGTGTCTCTCCATGTCTATCTCAGTGTATCAGTGTCTCTAAGTGTCTCTCTGTGTCTATCTCAGTGTATCAGTGTCTCTCAGTGTCTATCTCAGTGTATCAGTGTCTCTCAGTGTCTCTCTCAGTGTATCAGTGTGTTTCAGTGTCTTTCTCAGTGCCTCTCTGTGCCTCTCTGTGTCTATTTCAGTGTCTCTCTCATTGTCTATCCCAGTGTCTCTATGTCTCTCAGTATTTCTCAGTGTATCTATGTGTCTATCTAAGTGTCTCTGTGTCTCTCAGTGTTTCAGTTTCTCTCTGTGTGTCTCTCAGTGTATCAGTGTCTATCTCTCAGTGTCTCTGTGTCTCAGTGTCTATCTCTGTCTCTCAGTGTCTATCTCTGTGTATCAGTGTCTCCCAGGGTATCAGTGTTTATCTCGCAGTGTCGATCAGTGTTTATCTCAGTGTATCAGTGTCTCTCAGCATCTTAGTGTCTATCTTTTAGTGTATCAGTGTCTCTCAGCGTCTCAGTGTCTATCTCTCCGTGTATATCTCAGTATATATCTCAGTGTATCTGTACCTCTCAGTGTATCAGTGTCTATCTCCCAGTGTCTCTCGATGTCGCTCAGTGTATCAGTGTCTATCTCTAAGTGTCTCTCAGTGTCTATCTCAGTGTATCAGTGTCTCTCAGTGTCTCTCTCCATGTCTATCTCAGCATATCAGTGTCTATCTCAGTGTATCAGTGTCTCTGTGTCTCTCTCAGTGTCTCTCAATGTGTCTCTCTGTGTCTGTGTCTCTCTCTGTGCATCTATCTCACTTAGTGTTTCTCTGTGTCTCTCATAGTGTATCACTGTCTCTCCGTGTCTATCGTACTGTCTCTCTCAATGTGTATCTCAGTGTATCAGTGTCTCTCAGTGTCTCTCTGTGTATCAGTGTCTCTCAGTGTGTCTCTCTCTGTCTGTGTTTCTCTGTCTCTCTCTGCATCTATCTCACTTAGTGTTTCTCTGTGTCTCTCATAGTGTATCAGTGTCTCTCTTTTAATGTCTTTTAGTGTCACTGTGTCTCTGTGTGTGTGTCTCTCAGTGTCTCTTTTAGTGTGTGTCTCTTAGTGTATCTCAGAGTCTTTCAGTGTATTTCAGTGTGTCTCAGTGTCTTTCAGTGTCTCTGTGTCTCTCGCTTTTGTTTTTCTCTCAGTCTGAATGATGATCTGGAGTTGTATTGAAATTATTTTAGAATCACTGAGATATGTAATGATAAATTTCATGTGTGTGTGTGTGTGTGTGTGTGTGTGTGTGTGTGTGTGTCACTGCGACCCTTTAATTATAGTTTACTGAAGCCTTTATCTACACTGATCTTCAAAACAATGATTATCCTGAACCCCTGATCACACACTGATTCAGTAAGATAAACTACCAAGAATGCACTGCAGCAGATTTAAAGACAGATATTCAACCAGTGATTTTATTTATCACATGCTGAAAGACTGTGAGTGTGTTTGTGTGTGAGTGTGTGTGTGTGTGTGTGTTTACAGGCAAAGTGTGGCGCCACTTTAGAGGTTAAAACACACACACACACACACACACACACACACACACACACACACACACGTCTAAGGATGCTGCTTTAAGACTGTTCCCATGGCAACTCGATTGCTCATTGCTGCCTTTCATTCAGAGCCACGATTGATTTTAGTCTGTCTCACATTATTTCTGTTTGTCTGCCTACTGTCTGTCTCACTGTTTGTCCCACTGTCTGTCTTACTGTCTTACTGTTTGTCCTACTGTCTATCTCACTGTCTGTCTTACTATCTTACTGTTTGTCTCACTGTCTGTCTTACTATCTCACTGTTTGTCCCACTGTCTGTCTTACTGTCTCACTGTTTGTCTCGCTGTCTCTTTCTCTGTTTTGTTGTCTTCCATTCTCTCTCTCTCTCTCTCTCTCTCTCTCTCTCTTACCCACTCATTAATTCCCCAAATGCAGAGTGTATGAAGATCATTCTGTTTCTCATCCCTGTCTCAGTTGTTCTCCTGTAACTCGACAGAAACATCACAAAATCTTTGTCCTTTTAACCTTCCTCTTTCCCTCCTTCCTGCTTTTCTCTCTTTCTCTGCCTCTCCTTCCATCTCTCTTTCTCTTTGAGTTTGTATTAATTGATTCATCTGCTCATAAACTTCAACAATCTCACACATGCATACATGCGCACACACACACACGTCTAAGGATGCTGCTTTAAGACTGTTCCCATGGCAACTCGATTGCTCATTGCTGCCTTTCATTCAGAGCCACGATTGATTTTAGTCTGTCTCACATTATTTCTGTTTGTCTGCCTACTGTCTGTCTCACTGTTTGTCCCACTGTCTGTCTTACTGTCTTACTGTTTGTCCTACTGTCTATCTCACTGTCTGTCTTACTATCTTACTGTTTGTCTCACTGTCTGTCTTACTATCTCACTGTTTGTCCCACTGTCTGTCTTACTGTCTCACTGTTTGTCTCGCTGTCTCTTTCTCTGTTTTGTTGTCTTCCATTCTCTCTCTCTCTCTCTCTCTCTCTCTCTCTCTTACCCACTCATTAATTCCCCAAATGCAGAGTGTATGAAGATCATTCTGTTTCTCATCCCTGTCTCAGTTGTTCTCCTGTAACTCGACAGAAACATCACAAAATCTTTGTCCTTTTAACCTTCCTCTTTCCCTCCTTCCCTGCTTTTCTCTCTCTTTCTCTGCCTCTCTCCTTCCATCTCTCTTTCTCTTTGAGTTTGTATTAATTGATTCATCTGCTCATAAACTTCAACAATCTCACACATGCATACATGCGCACACACACACACACACACACACACACACACACACCCCACACCAGTGGTGGGCCGTGTATTTGGTACCTGGACCTTCAGTAGGGACGTACCCGACTTAATCCACCTCTTAATACACCACTATCACATCACAATTATATAAACCATCAATACAATACAAACACACAATATAACAACACGTGGCATTAGAGAGAGACGTTTCACATATAGAGGGTGAAGAACATTTTACTAAAACAACAAACCCAGTTACACTCCAAACCTCTACACTACAACCACAACTGTGCACCTACAACATCTGGAGCAGTTCACAATCAATATTTATCTAATAACATGACAAAAACATTAAAATGGAAATAAAACACAACCTACTCACCAGAGATGCAGACTCATAATGTGCAGCGCCCCCCAGAGGGTGTAATCCAGTGATACCGCTCGTATTCACTGGTCTGGAAGTGGAGAACAAACACTTTCCCGGGCTGAGACACGCTAGCTAGCTTCAGGGTTGGTGATCTTCTCACCATGTCTCGCTTTTCTTCATAATGGATTTTTAAGTGTCTGAGACCAAATAAATTTCTCTTCCTCCGTAGGTGTAAAAAAGTCTGACTCAGATGTATGAACGTGTGCAGAGCTACACACGTGTTTTACCAGTCCAACTCGACTGTAACAGTTTCCCTCTGACCAACCAATCAGAGGACAGAACAATGCTGACGCTATTCTGGGCCAGTGATCTGCTCTGTGAGGAGAATCTGAAATCTGATTGGTTAAAGAAACAGAGCTGTTGGTAATATTCTCTATGGTAAAAGTCCAGCAGTACTGATTCTGAAGGTTCTGAGCAGATTAGATTCACATGGCAGCACATAGAGGCTGAAATCTGATTAGACAAAAATCTAACATCCACATACACGTACTGAAGCAGTGCAGCCGAGAGAAACACTACCACATGAAGAGAAGAAACTGATGGAATAAATTAATACAATTTTAGAATTTAGGTTGTAAATGTAGGTCAGTGCTTCTGATAGTGTTTAGACCAGCAGAGAAGATTTACTGACCCTGACTCCCCCCACACACACACACACACACACACACACACACACACACACACACACACACACACACACACACACAGGATGGTAAGATGGATACCATTGTGTACACACTTGTCTGCATCTCAGAAAAAGCAGCTTTACACAGATAAAGTGGTTATAAAGTTCTATAAAATAATCTATAGTTTGTCCCTAATGAGTGATCTAATGGTGACTATGGTGAAGGAAAAACTACCTGAGATGGTATGCGGAAGAAACATTGAGAGCAATTAAAATCTCCTCTTCATCCTCAGCACCAAATGTCCATCATTACAGTTCCATCAGTGTTGAGTTTATAAACCATTCAGTGATGATGTTTACATGCAGAGGTGTTCATGCAAAGTGTGGTCCTGAGCACATTGTAGCAGACTGTAGATATTAATTACAGTCCAAATCCATCCTCAAAGTTCTTGAGTTGCTCAGTCACTTTAGGGATCTTTAGACTGTTATTGTGGAACCATCTCCATCTGTACAGTGTCTCCCGCTAAAGAGAACCACATCAACCACAGAGGTAGGATGTTGACATGAATCAGACTGATCTGAAGAGAGAAAAGAGACAGGAACACTGGTCACTGGTACCTTAGGAGCAGGAGTTCCTCTGATAGTTTCTCTGCTTGTTCCTCTGCTTACCTTGCCTCATTTGCATTTTTCAGTGAAACAGAACATCAGGAGAGAATAGTATAAATTTAATTGATGAGTTGTGTGCAGGTTTTTATCATCACCTCTCACCTCTCATTGTTCTCAAAACGCAAAATCAACAATATACCAATTTTACTCTGATTACAATCAGCTGAATAACATGCAGCACAGACAGACAGACAGACAGGCATAAGGAAAGACAGGCATAAGGACAGACAGGCAGACAGACACATAGACAGACATTGTCTGGGAGATTCTTATCACTGTTTCTATTTCTGTTTATGCAGTTGTGCTTATGTGAATAAAACTGTGTGTGTGTGTGTGTGTGTGTGTGTGTGTGTGTGTGTGAGAGAGAGAGTGTATGTGTGTGTGTGTGTGTGTGAGAGAGAGAGAGAGAGAGTGTGTGTGTGTGTGTGTGTGTGTGTGTGAAATGAGCTAATGAATGATGTATGGAGATATTTTATTGAGGAATTGTGGGTAATTTGGAGAAGTGTTTCTGGATGATGGCTCCTCCATCTTTTCTCCTCACACTGGATTATTATTAATAGCATAAGAAGACGGATGGAAAGAGACAGTGTGTGTGTGTGTGTGTGTGTGTGTGTGTGTGTGTGTGTGTGTGTTAATAGGTGTTTAAAGCCCTGAGCGAAGGAGATGAGGTGTTTGTTAGATTTTTATCATGCCCAAACAAAACTTCATTCTTGGAGAGGTTTCCCATGTGATCTACTCATCTGCCCGTGGTGTCTTTTCTGATCAGGGAAGAATCACAGCACACAGCATGGCGCAAATGTTTTCTTTAGTTTAATGCAGATAACTTACAAATATATATATATATATATATATATATATTATATATATATATATATATATACACACACTGGAAAAACCTGAGCTAAAACTGTTCCTGATTGGGTAAGAAGACATAATAACCAGAGATGTGTGAATCCAGACAAAGACATTCCGTATACCTCACATACTCACATCGTATAGATCCTATAGACACTGAACACACAACATAGGGATGTGTTTAGAGCACCAGTGTGAGAACCATCATAACACTAACAGTGTTGGGATGTGTTTAGAGCACCAGTGTGAGAACCATCTTAACACTAACAGTGTTTTATACGATAAGTCAAGTCAAGTCAAGTTTATTTGTATAGCGCTTTTCACAACAGACATTGTCTCAAAGCAGCTTTACACAAATCAACAGTGATGGTGAATGGTGTGAATTTGTCCCTGATGAGCAAGCCGTGGCGACTGTGGCAAGGAAAAACTCCCTTAGATGTTATGAGGAAGAAACCTTGAGAGGAACCAGACTCAAAAAGGGAACCCATCCTCATCTGGGTGACATCAAGAGTTTGATCATAAATCTTTCAACAATACAGAACACTGGAGAGTGAGAACTAACATGATTACTGGAGTATAAGATTATAAGTGATGTTCTTTCTGCAGTCTTATACAGTCTGTTAGTAGCTCTGGATAAGACACTCAGGAATCCAGGAATTTTTACTTGTAAGATGAGGAAAGTTTGGTTTCTATTCTCGCTGCTGAAACGTCTGATGAAGTTCCATGTCCTAGTGATGGAGAGACTTCTGAGACCATTATAAATAATGTTGCAGATATCTAAGAGAGCCACTGAAAATACCTCTATTTTACATTCTTTTGTATGGGGCAGGGGGCAGTGTAGTGGGGACAGTCTGGAAAGGGGTAGAGGGGCTGGGGTAGTGTTGTAAGGGAAGTGTGGTGGTGGGGAAGGGGTGTGGCAGGGGGCAGATTGGCAGATAAGGCAGTTTGGGTATAGTGTGACATGGTGGTATATTGGCAGGGGGATATGTGGGAGTGTGGTGGGGGTCCGGTTTTGGCAGAGCAGGTAATGCAGGGGCAGTAAGGCGAAAGGACAGGGGGTAGTATGGGAGTGTGGTGGGGGCAGTGTAGCAAGGGATTCAGTTTGGCAGAGGAGCAGAGTAGTGGTGGCCCTAACATAAACCCTAACCCTAACCCTGAACCAACAAATCGTATGATGTCAGAACACTCTGCACTCTAGGAGTTGATTGCTTTGTAATATATTTACATTTCGGCATTTAGCAAACGTCTGTGTACAGAGCAATGTACAATAAATATAACTTTTGATTTATACAAGCAAACTTGGGAAATAACTAAGTTGTGTTTCAGGAAGGGGAAGGTCTTCACCCATTACTTGAAGCCAGATACTTTGTACACTGTACAGACATATAAGATAAGACAAGATAAGATAAGATAAGATAAGATAAGATATACCTTTATTGGTCCCACAGTGGGGAAATTTCTCTGTTACAGCAGCAAAGAAACAGAAATGTGCAAATATATAAAAGAATAGAGACATAATACAGTATACAGTATATAAACAACACAATGTATAAATACAAAAAGAAAGAGAAAAAACAAACAAAAAAAAGAGACCACGAGTAAGTAGTTACACTATCAAAGGGGGAAGTTCATTCCACCACCTCGGTGCCAGAACAGAGAAGAGCCTTGAATTGTACTTACCTCTCATTCTGAGAGAAGGTGGTACCAGTGGAGCAGTGCTGGAGGATCTCAGACAGTGTGGTGCAGTGCGATATGTGATGAGGTCACTGAGGTAAGATGACGCTGGTCCATTTTTGATCTTGTAGGCAAACATCAGTGTTTTGAATCTGATACGTGCAGCTACTGGAAGCCAGTGAAGGGAGCACAGCAGTGGGGTGGTGTGGGAGAACTTGGGCAGATTGAACACAAGTCATGCAGCTGCGTTTTGGATCATTTGCAGTGGATGAATAGCGTTCAGATGAAGACCTGCCAGCAGAGAGTTGCAGTAGTCCAGTCTTGAAATGACAAGAGACTGAACAAGCACCTGGGCAGCCTGTGTGGACAGACATGATCTATTCCTTCTGATGTTTCAGAGAAATCGACAAGTCAAGAGTCAAGAAGCTTTTATTGTCATTTCAACCATATATAACTGATGCAGTACACAGTGAAATGAAACAACGTTCCTCCTGAACCCAGGTGCTACATAAAACAACATAAAACAACAGTCACAGAACAGAAGAACACAGGGCCAAGAACTAAGATCCTCACCACATAAAGTGCATGTGTGCAACTGGTGCAAACAGTGCAAAAGACAACACAGGACAGTGCAAGACAACACAGGACAGTGTAGGACAATACACAATACACAAAATATAAAAAAAAAAACAGCAATAGCTCCACCAGTAAAACCTGTCGTGACAGAATAAGGTGCACAGTAGCAGAAAAATGTAAACAGAATTGTGCAATTCAACAATAGCAGCAATCAAAATAAACTGAACAGTGACCAAAGGATTTGGACAGAATATTGTGCAAAGAGTATGAAGTGTGCAAAGTGTATGATGTGTGTTAAGTCCAGTTTGTACAGATCAGTCACACAATTATGTGTAAGTGTGTGTATGAGTGTGTGTGTGTGAGAGAGTTCAGTTCAGATGTTTGTTGAGAAGCCTGATGGCTTGCGGGAAAAAACTGTTGCACAGTCTTGTTGTGACGGCCCGAATGCTTCGGAACCGTTTCCCTGATGGTAGAAGGGTGAAAAGTGTGTGTGACGGTGTGTGTGGTCATCCACAATGCTGTTGGCTTTGCGGATGCAGCGTGTGGTGTAAATGTGCATGATAGAGGGGAGAGAGACTCCGATGATCTTCTCAGCTCTCCTCACTATCCTCTGTAGGGTCTTGCGATCCGAGACGGTGCAGTTCCCAAACCAGGCAGTGATGCAGCTGCTCAAGATGCTCTCGATGGTCCCTCTATAGAACATGGTCAGGATGGGCGGGGGAGGGAGATGAGCTTTCCTCAGACTTCTCAGGAAGTAGAGACGCTGCTAGGCTTTCTTGGTGATGGAGCTGGTGTTAAGTGACCAGGTGAGGTTGTCCGCCAGATAAACAAAAAGGAATTTGGTGCTCTTGACAATCTCCACTGAGGATCCATCGATGATTAGTGAAGAATGGTCACTCTGTGTTCTCCTGAAGTCAACAACCATCTCTTTAGTTTTGTCGAAGTTCAGAGACAGGTTGTTGGCTCCACACCAGGCTGTTAACCGTTGCACCTCCTCTCTGTATGCTGACTCGTCGTTCTTGCTGATGAGACCCACCATGGTCGTGTCATCGGCAAATTTGATGATGTGATTCGAGCTGTGCATTGGTGCACAGTCGTGAGTCAGCAGAGTGAACAGCAGTGGACTAAGCACACAGCCCTGAGGTGCTCCAGTGCTCAGTGTGGTGGTGCTGGAGATGCTGTTCCTGATCCGTACTGACTGAGGTCTCTCAGTCAGGAAGTCCAGGATCCAGTTGCAGAGGGAGGTGTTCAGGCCCAGTAAGCTCAGCTTCTCGATTAGGTGCTGAGGAATGATTGTGTTGAATGCTGAACTGAAGTCTATGAACAGCATCCTTACATAAGAGTCCTTGTTATCCAGGTGGGTGAGGGCCAGATGGAGGGTTGTGGAGATGGCATCGACCGTGGAGTGGTTTGGACGATACGTGAACTGCATGGGGTCCAGTGCGGGTGGTAGCTGGGTCTTGATGTGCCTCATGACGAGCCTCTCGAAGCACTTCATCATGATGGGTGTGAGGGCAACGGGACGATAGTCATTGAGGCAGGAGACAGAAAACTTCTTCAGCATAGGAATGATGGTCGTCGTCTTGAGGAGCGTAGGAACAGTGGCGCTGCTCAGGGAGATGTTGAAGATGTCGGTAAAGACATCCGCTAGCTGTTTTGCACATTCCCTGAGCACTCTGCCAGGAATGTTGTCTGGTCCAGCAGACTTCCGTGGGTTAACTCTGCATAGAGTTTTCCTCACTTCAGCTGTGGTTAGACAGAGCACCTGGTCACTGGGAGGAGGGATGGTATTCCTCGCCACCACGTTGTTCTGCACCTCGAACCGGGTGTAGTAGTCGTTCAGCGCATCAGGAAAGGAAGGCGTCACGGTCACGGTCAGCAGGTGGTGGTGTCTTGTAATTCGTGATCGCCTGGATGCCCTGCCACATGCGCCGGGTGTCTCCGCTGTCCTGGAAGTGGCCATGGATTCTCTTGGCGTGTGCGCGCTTCGCCTCTCTGATAGCACGGGACAGTTTGGCCCTTGCTGTTTTTAAGGCCGTCTTGTCCCCTGCTCTAAAGGCAGAGTCTCTTGTTTTTAGCAGCACACGCACCTTGGCGGTCATCCGTGGCTTCTGGTTGGAGCGTGTAGTGATGGTCTTGGAGATAGTCACGTCATCAATGCACTTGCCGATGTAGCTGGTCACTGTTGACGTGTACTCCTCCAAGTTGATGAAATCGCCATTGGTTGCAGCTTCCTTGAACATGTCCCAGTCAGTGCACTCAAAACAGTCCTGAAGAGCAGACATGGATCCTGCTGGCCAGGTTCTCAGTTGTTTTCGAGCTGGTCTTGAACGCCTGCTGAGTAGTCTGTATGCTGGGATCAACATAACAGAGATGTGGTCTGAGTACCCGAGGTGGGGGCGGGGCTTCGCCCGGTATGCGCCCCGGATGTTTGTGTAAACAACATCCAGCGTGTTTTCTCCTCTGGTTGCAAAGTCCACATTCTGATAGCATTTGGGAAGCACAGTCCTGAGATTTGCGTGATTAAAATCTCCAGCGACTATAAATAATCCGTCAGGGTGTGTGTTTTGAGGTTCGCTAATGGTCCCGTAGAGGACGCTAAGCGCTTCCTTAGCATTAGTGCTAGGTGGTATGTACACTTCGAGCACAATAGCGGTGGTGAATTCCCGTGGTAAATAAAAAGGTCTCCATCTCACAACATTAAACTCCAACAGCGATGAGCAGTAGGTATAAACAAGCACAGAGTTCTTACACCATTCCGTGTTAATGTAAACGCACAGACCGCCGCCGCGAGTCTTACCGCACAGAGCTGCATTTCTGTCGGCACGAAACGCGGCTAGCCCGTCCAGCTGGATGACGGGGTCCGGAACTCTGTCGCTCAGCCACGTCTCAGTAAACACAAAAACGCAGCAGTGTCTGTACTCACGCCGAGTAGCTTGTTGGAGTCTAAAGTAGTCTAATTTATTGTCCAGGGAGCAGACATTTGCCAGCAGTAGTGATGGTAGAGCGGGCCGGCTAGGGTTAGCTTTTAGCCTAGCATTAGCTCCCGCTCGCCTTCTCGTGCAGCGCTTCCGATTCCCCCTCCTCCGTCCGTCCGTCACAGGCGGTGCCGAGGTCTGAAGGCCTGGTTCTAAGAGCACGCTGAGGTCGCGTAGCTTCTGCCGCAGGTCATCATTAATTGTGTTGTTTGGATTGTTTCTGAGTTCTTTCAGGGTTTTGCGGTTCTACACAGGGACACCGGTTGCTCCGATGTCCATGTGTTGTGTAAGACGGGCTGCAAAATGAAATTAGCACCATTTTGGGTCCGGAGCGGCCGCTGCGAGCTACTGCCGTGCCGCCATCTTGGACTACAAGAACTAGCCACGTTAGCAACATTTGAGAAGAAGGACAGTTGATTGTCCATAGTTACCCCGAGGTTACGAGCAGTGGCTAAAGGGGAGAGCAGAGAGTCATTAAGAGCTGTTCAAAGATCTTGACCTGGAGATGAATCACCTGGGATGACCAGCAGTTTTGGTGGGGTTGAGTTTTAGTTGAAAAGCACTCATCCATGAAGATATGTCTGTGAAGCATGCCGAGTACCGAGCCTTGTGGGACACCAGTGGAGAGTCTGCATGGGGCAGATGTGGATCCCCTCCATGCTACCTGGTATAAGCGACCTTCCAGTAAGGAAGCAAACCATTCCCATGCTGTTCCATGGATACCGAGGCTCCTGAGTGTAGATAAGAGAGTATTGTGGTTGACTGTGTCAAATGCTGCTGAACAGTCCAAGAAGATAAGTACAGATGACAGCGAATAAACTGCTGATGTGATTTTACGTGATGTCATTGGTCCCGCCACTGCTTCTTCCAAAGTGTGCAACTTTGTGCAGCTGGGGATTTGGATTTGGACTGTAGCTAATGTTCTGCTACACTGACTCAGGACTACAGTTTGCTCTGATCTCCATCACTGCACCTCAGCAACATTTATCTGTAATAAATGGACATTTGGTGGCACCCAGATGAAGATGAGGTTCCCTCTTGAGTCTGGTTCCTCTCAAGGTTTCTTCCTTCTGCATCTCAGGGAGTTTTTCCTTCACCACAGTCTCCACCGACTTGTTCATCAGGGACAAACTTACACTTATAAAGAACATCTTCATTTTTATCTCCACATTGTCTGTGTAAAGCTGCTCTGAGACGATGTTCATTTTTAAAAAAGTGCAACACAAATAAACAGGAATTAAATTGAATAACATTCATGTGACATTTCAAACACTCAGTTCCTGCTCGTGATCTGCACAGACAACAAAATATAATAATTTTAAACAGCATTCATTCATGTTCTCTCTCTCTCTCTCTCTCTCTCTCTCTCTCTCTCTCTCTCTCTCTCCCTCTCTTATTAAAGTAACACTAAATTATTGAGACCAGCTATGTGAATGTCTCATATTCTATTTATACATGTGTGGAGCTCAGAGCAGACAAACAGAAAGAGTAAATCCATCACATGGTGTGTGTGTATGTGTGTGTGTGTGTGTGTGTGTGTGTGTGTGTGTGTGTGTGTGTATGTGTGTGTACTGTTTGTATTCAGTGTCAGTATTTCTCCATCTGTATTTATTTGCATCTCCTGTCATTTCCTTGGTCCTCATCCTTCTAACACACACACACACACACACACACACACACACACACACCATGTGATGGATTTACTCTTTCTGTTTGTCTGCTCTGAGCTCCACACATGTATAAATAGAATATGAGACATTCACATAGCTTTGCTTTGCTTTGCTTTGTGTTTGTTGTGAGCTGTTGCTGTTGTTGTTGTGGTTGTGTTGTGGTGTATATTTGTGTTATTGTTGTTGTTGTTAAGGATTTTCGTGTTATTATTTGTTGTGTGTTTCACTTTCCTGTGTTTATATTTGTTATGTGTATCTCATGTATTTTTTGTTGGTCTTTTTGATGTTTTTGTGGAGCTTCTGTGTGGATTAGTGTCCTCCTTCCTCTCATGACTAACACTCTCCAGGCACCAGGAGCAGAGTGACAGCAAGCTTTTCCAAAGTGAAGTGAATGAAAGTGAAATAAAGTGTGTGTGAGTGTTTCAACAAACATGGGAATGCTATCAGGGAAGCTAAAAAGCTACACACACACACACACACACACACACACACACACACACACACACACACACACTTATTGACCTACTTCGGATTTCGACTCAAGGAATGTGCCATTCATCAAACTTCTGTTGTTAATAGTGGCAAGTTTCTGAACCACCTGTGGATAACACACACACACACACACATACACATATGATGTCACATTAACATGATGTATTGGTAAATTTTCTATCTGGTTGGATGGTGTGTGTGAGAGAGAGAGAAAGAGCACACGAATACATGTCTTGTGTGGCTACCATATGTACAGCACTGGGAAGCCTGAGAGGATTGGCAAAAGGTCACACACACACACACACACACACACACACACACACACACACACACACACACAGACACACACACACACACACATTGTAAATTTGGGCAGTGAGTCACTGATTCAGGAAAAATCTCAGTATTTTCTGTGATTAGCATCTGTGCTAATGTTATTCATAGTGTCACTGCTAAATACAGCAAAGAACACACAAGTACACACTAGTAAACATTCTCTTTCTCAGAACGCCTCCTTATTGCTACAATGAATTTCAATTCAGAAAATATTGAAAATAATTATTTATACACATTCTTTTGTGTGTGCGCTGAGGTTAGTAAAGTTGAACCCTGATGATGCGTCCACAATAATCCAGGTAAAGTTCAGAAAACAGCATGTTCCTTAGTAGCGAAAGAACTGAAATTAAAAAAAAAAAAATATTAAACTGAAAAGCTTCTTTATCTTTACATGTCAGATGTATAAAAACAAAGAAATCTGAATTCTCTAAGAGGCAAGGTTTATACTCTGATGGCAGAAATCTACACTCTATGAAGAGAGTCTATACTCTGATAGGAGAGGTCTATATTTCAAGGTGAGGGTCTATACTATGAAGGAAGAAGGGTATAATATCAGGAGAGAGGTTTGAACTATAGGGGATAGGTCTGTTCTCTAACAGGAGAGGCCTATACTTTATGAAATATATATATACTTTAGGAAAGAGGTATACTCTGGAGGATGGTGTATACTCTAAGAGAAAGGGGTGTGCCATCTGGTCCTGCTGCCCTTCTGGTATTCATTCTCCTAAATGCCCTTCTCACGTCATGCTCCGAGATGTCATGCTCTCCGGCTCTCTCAGAGTGCATGCTGTTTGTGCCGCTAGTGCGGTTAGTGGCAGCTTTGAAGTGAGCATAGGAGGAGAGGGAATACTCTGGATGATGGCGTATACTCTAAGACAGGGGTGGGCAATTATTTTTCCGAAAGGCCCACATGAGAAATTGGAATGGTTTACAGTATAATATCCCAATATAAGAAACAGTAAATTAAATATTACAGTGAGAAAATGTGAAAGAAAGAATTATATATATAATGCCCCTCGATAGTGTCATCATCGATTGGAGGCGACTCCTAAAATATACAGATCATGAATCAGAATTTCCTACCGGATCGGTCGAGGCCCGTGTTACCAACGACCACCACAGTTATCGTTAGTCAACAGGGTAAAAATATACTTGGTGTGACTTCTGGAAATAGAAATCAAGAAAAGGGGCTTGGTGGTGGAATGAGGAAGTGCAGGAGAGCAGAAGGGAAAGAAGTTGGAGAAACAGAATTGGGATCGACAGAGTGATGAGAAAAGTAGGCAGGAGAACAAGGAGATGCAGCAGCAGGTGAAGAGGGATGTGGTAAAAGCCAAGGAAAAGGCACATGAGGAGCTGTAGGAGAAGTTGGACACTAAGGAAAGAAAAAAGGAGCGATTGTCCAGGCAGAGGAACCGAGCTGGGAAGGATGTGCTGCAAGTTAGAGCAATAAAGGATGGAGATGGAAATGTGTTGACTAGTGAGGAGAGTGTGTTGAGAAGGTGGAGGGAGTATTTTGAGCAGCTGATGAATGAGGAAAATGAGAGAGAGAGAAGGTTGGATAGTGTGGAGATGTGAAGCAGGAAGTGGATAGGATCAGTAAGGAGGAAGTGAGAGCAGCGATTAGAAGGATAAAAGGTGGAAAGTCGGTTAGACCAGATGAAATAGAAAAATGGAGATGTTTAGGAGAGATGCAGTGGAGTTTTTAACCAGATTGTTTAACAGGATTTTGAAAGGTGAGAGGATGCCTGTGCTGGTACTGATCTTTAAGCATAAGGGAGATGTGCAGACCTGCAGTAACTACAGGGGAATAATCAGTTACACCATGATTTATGGGAAAGAGTAGTGGAAGCCAGGCTGAGAGAAGAGGTGACCATCTGTGAGCAACAGTATGGTTTTATGCCGAGGAAGAGCACCACAGACGCATTATTTGCTTTGAGAATGTTGATGGAGAAGTATAGAGAAGGTCAGAGGGAGTTACATTGTGTGTTTGTGGATTTAGAGAAAGCATACGACAGGGTGGAGAGAGGAGTTGTGGTATTGTATGAGGAAGTCTGGTGTGTCAGAGAAGTATGTGAGGGTGGTGCAGGACATGTATGAGAACAGTGTGACAGCAGTGAAGTGTGCAGTAGGTTCGACAGACTGGTTCAAGCTGGAGGTTGGACTGCATCAAGGCTTGGCTCTGAGCCCTTTCCCCTTTGCAGTGGTGATGGACAGGTTGACGGAGTCTCCGTGGACTATGATGTTTGCAGATGATATTGTGATTTGTGGTAAGAGTAGTGAGCAGGTGGAGAAGAGCCTGGAGAGGTGGAGGTACACGCCGGAGAGAAGGGGAATGAAAGTCAGTAGGAGTAAGACAGAGTACATGTGTGTGAATGAGAGGGAGGGCAGTGGAGGGGTGCGGTTACAGGTAGAAGAGGTGGAGAAGGTGGAGGAGTTCAGGTACCTGGGGTCAACAGTGCAAAGTAATGGAGAGTGTGTTAGAGAAGTGAAGAAAAGAGTGCAGGCAGGGTGGAGTGGATGGAGAAGAGTGATAGTGGGAGTGATTTGTGATAGAAGAGTATCTGTGAGAGTGAAAGGGAAAGTTTATAGGACTGTAGTGAGACCTGAGATGTTGTATGGATTAGAGACAGTGGCATTGAGTAAAAGAGAGGAGGAGGAGCTGGAGGTAGCAGAGCTGAAGATGTTGAGATGTTCGTTGGGAGTGACGACAATGGACAGGATTAGAAATGAGTTTATTAGAGGGACAGCGCATGTAGGACGTTTTGGAGACAAGGTGAGGGAGGTGAGATTGAGATGGTTTGGACATGTGCAGAAGAGGGACATGGGGTATATCAGTAGGAGAATGCTGAGGATGGAGACACCAGGGAAGAGGTAAAGAGAAAGTCCAAGGAGGAGGTTCATGGATGTGATGAGGGAAGACATGCAGGTAGTTGGTTTGAAAGAGGCAGATGTAGAGGACAGGGGGGTATGGAGACGGATAATCCACTGTGGCGACCCCTAATGGGAGAAGCCAAAGAAGAAGAAGAAGTAGAAGAAGAAGACATTTTCAAAGACCAACACCACATAAAAAAATAAATATATGCACCCAGGTTTTTTTGTTTGGTTTACCTTGGTTCTTTTAGTGTTCAGTGAGAAAAATCTAGCCTTTTTTGGGCTTAAACATGTGCACTGAAGCCAGATTGAATATCTGAGGTGAATATGTGAAGGACAGCACACAAATGATCATCGCTGAGAGAGGATCTGTATCTGGATTTGGATCTGGATATCTTTATTCTGTGTCAATTTCTCTTTTTTAACGTTAGTTGACATATTTGAGTGCTACGAGTAAATATTTTGGAAGCTGTCCAACACATTCACTGATGTGCATAAGCGCACTGATGATGTTAATAAAGATAAACAATAGTAGCCTTTAAAATAAAAGTCATGTGATTGTATTTTGTTCACCTATCACAAATTAATAGGTGGCGCTGTTACACCTTTACTACGAACTGATGCAGTAAAATGTCCAGGTGTGCTCTAAGAGAAACGTGTTTACTGTGGAGGAGTGTGTATACATGTATACTCTAGAAGAAAGGAGTATACTCTGGAGGCACACTCTCCCAGTTTAAGTGCAGATTAAAGACGTATCTTTTTAGCAAAGCCTACACATAACACACATCACATCATAACCTTGTGCTCCAGAACATCTGATCACATCACATTATCAACTTGTGCTGTTAATATCATGAACAGCAGCTACGCTAATTTCTCTCCACTGGTTCTCTTTCTCTCCTCATCCTGAGGCATCCTGAGGTTGTGCCAGCTCCAGTCGTGTCCCACCTCATGAAGTTTGTGGACCTTTTTAGAAGTAGATGCCGACCCCGCAAACATCCCGTACCACCTAGCGACGTACCAGTGCCAGTTGGATCCCGCTACATGTGGAGTTTAGTTTTATAACCTCAAATAACTGTAAAAGACTGTAGAAAGGACATCACTCATAATCTTACATTCCAGTGCTCATGTTAGTTCTCACTCTCCAGTGTTCTGCATTGTTTAAAGATTTATGATCAAACTCTTGATGTCACCCAGATGAGGTTGGGTTCCCTTTTGTGTCTGGTTTCCCTCAAGGTTTCTTTCTCATAACATCTAAGGGAGTTTTTTCCTTGCCACAGTCACCATGGGTGCTCATCGGGGATAAATACACATTGCCTTAACTCTTAAATTTTGTAAAGTTGCTTTGAGACAATGTCAGTTGTGAAAGGTGTTATAGAAATAAACTTGACTTGACTTGACTCTGGAGGTGGTGTATACTCTAGTGGAAAAGGGGTGTACTTTGGAGGAGGGTGTATACCCTAAGAGAATGGGGTGTACTCTGGAGGAGGGTGTATACTCTAGGCAAAAGAGGTATACTCTTGAGGAGGGTGTATACTCTTGAGGAGGGTGTATACTTTAGTGTAAAAGAGTATACTCTGAAGCGATAGGTATATTCTTCATTGGGAGAGGTCTATATTTTGATAAAGGTGTTCTATATTCCCGTGATAAAGATCTACACTCTATAAGAACAGACTATACTTTGATAGAAGAGGTCTATAGTCCATAGGGAGAGGTCTAAACTAAGGGCTGAGATCTACACTCCTACTTTGAGATTCAATTCAATTCAATTCATGTTTATTTGTATAGCGCTTTTAACAATGAACATTGTCTCAAAGCAGCTTTACACAGATAATGTGGTGATTAAACGTAAATATGTTCTTTGTAAGTATGTTTGTCCCTGATGAGCAACTGTGGCAAGGAAAAACTCTCCGAGATGGCATAAGGAAGAAACCTTGAGAGGAACCAGACTCAAGAGGGAACCCATCCTCATCTGGGTTGCACCAAATGTCCATTTGAAGGACTCCCGAGTCAGTGCAGCAGACCGCCGACACCAACTACAGTCCAATCCATCCTCAAAGCACCCGTTCTACTCCGGAATTACATGGAACCACCCAAGGTGTTGATAAGAGACCGTCCCAAGCTGCACAGAAGTGTGAAGATCCACGGAGGGGAGAGGGGCAGGAACAGTGGTCACTGGAGCCTCAGGAGCATGTTTAACTCGACCGAGAGAGAGAGAGAGAGAGAGGGTGACGGGAAGAGAAGGATATGGATTATTAAGTGTCCCTATTGGTGTATGAAAGTTAATGTCACTGTGCAGTTTGGACTCCGGCAAGACTCGCTATGGCAGCATAACTAAAAGGGAGAACCAGAAGGTAACACAGACACGAGGGATCTCTGGGATAAGAGACGACCCACCACACCACCGTCAACAAACTCGAGTAAACGTGTGAGAGTGAGGAGACGACAGCATACAAATATCCCAGTTCACCAAACACTCTATATCCATGCTCCCTCCAGATCTGAGCCTTTACCTTAGAAAAATCTACTGATAAAAGGCTTGACTAAATAAATAAGTTTTCAACCTCGACTTGAACACTGAGACTGTGTCCGAGTCCCTAACACTGGTTGGAAGGCTGTTCCATGACTGTGGGGCTTTATAAGAGAAAGATCTGCCCCCTGCTGTAGTCTTCATTATTTGAGGAACCAACAGATAGCCAGCACCTTTTGATCTAAGTAGGCGTGGAGGATCATACTGGTACAGAAGTTCACTCAGATACTGCGGTGCGAGACCGTTGAGTGCTTTATACGTCAGTAGTAATATTTTATAATCAATGCGAGATTTGATTGGGAGCAGTGTAGACTGATTAAAACAGGGGTGATATGGTCATATTTCCTAGATCTAGTGAGGACTCTTGCTGCTGCATTCTGGACTAACTGAAGCTTATTTATGCACTTACTCCAACACCCAGACAGTAAAGCGTTACAGTAGTCTAATCTAGAAGTAACAAAAGCATGAACTAGTTTTTCTGCATCCTGTAACGACATCATATTTCTAATTTTAGCAATATTTCTAAGGTGAAAGAAGGCGATCCTGGTAATATTATTCACGTGAGACTCAAAGGAAAGACTCGGGTCAATAATCCCACCAAGGTCTTTGACAGCCGTACATGCTGAAACAGAAACACCATCCAGAGATGCTACGTAATCGGAAAGTTTACTTCTAGCTGCATGTGGTCCTAGTAGAAGTACTTCCGTCTTATCTGAGTTGAGCAGAAGAAAGTTATCAAGCATCCACTGTCTAATGTCCTTTACACACTTCTCAACATTGTTAAGCTGATCTCTCTCATCTGGCTTTGCTGAAATATACAGCTGTGTGTCATCAGCATAGCAATGGAAGCGAATCCCATGTTTATGAATAATTTCACCAAGAGGCAGCATATATAAAGAGAAAAGCAGTGGGCCTAAGACAGATCCTTGAGGAACACCAAACTTGACCTCATAGAGTGTGGAGAACTCACCATTTACATCAACAAACTGATAGTGATCAGTCAAATAAGACCTGAGCCAAGAGAGAGCTGTTCCCTTTATTCCAACAACGTTCTCAAGTCTAGCAAGCAGTATAGTGTGATCAATGGTGTCAAAAGCTGCACTAAGGTCGAGCAAAACAAGTAAAGAGATAAAACCCTGATCAGAGGCCAATAACAGGTCATTTACCACTATGATGAGGCCAAAATCCTGACTGATACATTTTAAAAATGTTATTCATAAGTAGGTGTAAACAGAACTGCTGTGCTACAACCTTTTCTAAAATTTTGGATATAAAGGGGAGATTTGATATCGGTCTGTAGTTGGACAACTGACATGGGTCACGGTCAGGTTTCTTAATAAGGGGGTGGATAACTGCCAGTTTGAAGGATTTCGGTACATAACCAGTGCTAATGGAAGAGTTAATTATTTTTAAAACAGGTTTGATTACCTCTGGAGTTATCTGTTTAAAGAAACTTGTAGGCAAGGGATCGAGAATGCAGGTTGATGATTTTGATGAGGAGATTAATGAAATTAAGTCATTCTCATGAATAGGAGTGAAGCTTTGTAGTTGATTGTCTGCTATAATTACGCTGCTGTCTACAGGATTACTTGTAAAATAATTTGGATTTATATTAACCGTCTGGATTTCTTGCCTGATGTTTTCAATTTTATTATTAAAAAAGTTCATGAAATCATTACTACCTATTGATGGTGTGCATGTTAGTGTAGTGCTTTTATTTCCTGTTAATTTTGCTACCGTGCTGAATAAGGAATAAATCTAGGATTATGCTTGTTATTTTCTATGAGGGTGGAGAAATATGCTGATCTAGCAGCACTAAGAGATTTTCTATAATTTAAGAGGCTCTCCTTCCATGCTATTTGAAATACTGTTAATTTTGTTTACAGTATTCAAACAACTGAGAGTGTAACGTAACGTTGTTTCTAGATGTTCAGTGGCCCAGTCGAGCTCTGCGGGGTCTGACGGAGATCTGTCTAATATCATAATTTCGGGAAGATTATTAATAAAACGCGCTGCTGTAGCTGACGTGAAAGTACGCTTAACACGGTAATGTGGTGAGGTAGAAATGCAATGACTGAGGCAAATTTTAAACGAGATTAGATAATGGTCTGAAATAGCTTCAGACTGTGGAATTATGACTAAGTTTTTTATTTTTAATCCAAATGTTAACAACAAATCGAGAGTGTATCAAAATGAATATTGAAGTCACCAATAATTAATGCTTTGTGTAAAGAAGTAGCTAAATTTGTAATGAAATCTGCAAATTCTATCAGAAAATCAGATTAGGGCCCCTGGGGGTCTATAAATAATAATTAGTGGAATTAACTGACTTGACCTGCTTTCGGACACTGAATATTTTATGTTGGCGTAAAGAACTTCAAATGTTTTACATTTGTGTTTAGTCTTTTGTGTGACGTTTAGATTATTATTATAAATAGCTGCGACTCCACCTCCTCTGCCATTTAGACGGGGTTGGTGTATGTAACTATACCCAGGAGGACTCGCCTCATTTAATGCTACATATTCATTCGATTTAATCCATGTTTCTGTCAAACACAATATATTAAACTCCTGGTCGGTAATAATTTCGTTTATAGTAAGAGATGTGTATAATTTTATGAGAAAGGTAAATACTTTTGGGGGAGAGGTCTGGGAGAAGAGGTCTATACTCAATGGGGGGAGATCTACATTCTGAGGAAAGAGCATTAAAATATGGAGTATAAGTCTATACTCTAAATGGCTAGTCTGCGTGGGGGTAAGAAGTGTATAGTCAGGGTGGTGATGTGTATAGTCTGGGGTGAGAGGTGTATAGTATGGGTGGTAAGTGGTGTACAGTCTGGGGGGTGAGAGGTGTATTTTTAATTTAATTTAATTCAATCTTTATTTATATAGCACCCAACGATCAATTCAATTTAATTTTATTTGTATTGCACTTTCAACAATGAACATTGTCTCAGCTGTCCGAGGTGGAAGAAATTTCGGGAATTTCGGGGAAGCATGCCTGGCGGCTGCTTCTTCTCCCGGTGCGGGCAGCACAGCGTTGCATGTCTCTCTCTCCAAGGAGGATGAGTTGATGGATGCTGGCGAGCCTGCGGACTACTCACAGCCTGTGCTGTACATGGAGCTCCTTAAGGTCGTGGCACGGGCCGGGTCCGAACTGGATCTAGCCGGTCGTGTAGCAGAAGCAGCGCGCACCCAGTGAGCTGGATGAGCGTTTCCTGCACCACCTGAGGTTCGTCCTCGCCTCTAGTGTACGGACTGTGTTGCGGATGGGGGTCATCCGCCGCCTCTCAGGAGGCTTCAATGGCCGCAGTACGCTGCTTCTGCCGTTCAGGTTCAGGAGGACTGTCTGCCAGCCCTGCACGGGCAGCTTTCTCCAGCAGTTTGCTCCCCGTATTCCGCCCATATGATCGCTGTGGATGGGGGGATCCGCCGCCTCTCACAGAGTGCGTAAACGCACCACTGACCCCGCTGCGGTTTCAGGGCATCCGCATTTTTGTATTATATAAACGATTGGTTGATGTTGGCTCATTAGAGCACCAGGCAGTTCGGCATTGAGATGCTGTTCTCGCCTGCATGAAGGTACTGGGGTTCAGACTGAAACGCCAGGTAGAGTGTACTTTCTCCAGCGCGGAGAACCACTTTCTCGGCGTGTTGGGGACTCGGCCGGGTTGCGGGCACAGTTGTCTCCCGCCCGGTTTGTAGTCATCCTTACCGCAGTCAGGAGGGTAGGAGCAGGCCAGCCAGTCACTGTGAGGCAGTTCCAGAGGCTGCTGGGTCTCATGGAGGCAGCATCCAGTGTATTACCACTCGGCCTTCTCCGCATGAGGCCCCTCCAGTGGTGGCTCCGGGGCAGGAGGGTTCTCCCCCAGAGGGAGTCTGTATCGTACCATCAAGGTCTCGCAGTGTGCCCTTTGAGCCTTGGTTGCATGGAAGGACTCTACGTTCTGTCCCGTTTTAGGGACGCTTCCCTCACGGGGTAGGGAGCAGTCATGAGTGGCCACTCCACCCAGGGTCTGTGGAGCAACCCACGTCTCTCGTGGCACATACTTTGCCGGGAGATGCTGGCAGTGTTGTTGGGGTTACAACACTTCCTCCCAGTCCTGAGAGAACGGCATGTGTTGGTCCGCACGGACAATACTGCGGTGGTCTCTTACATCACCCATCTAGGGGGGGCCTCCGGTCTCGCCCCTTGCAAACAACTGGCGCGGGAGGTCCTCTTGTGGCCCCTGCCCAGAGATGTGGAGGCTGTGGCCCCTAAGGGGGCACGGTTCGTAGTGGCTGTTCTTTCTACCGAGGTAGTAAAGGCCCTTCTCCACTCCAGAGCTCCCTCCACGTGGAGGTCGTACGCCGCACGATGGCAACTGTTCACGTCACGGTGTGAGCCCCATGACTTGGACCCATTTCACTGCCCAGTCGGTTCAGTTCTGGAGTTTTTGCAGGTACAGTTTGCTGCAGGGTTAACCCTTTCGACCCTGAGGGTTTCCGTGTTCGCTGGGTAGGTCCCTGGGACTGAGGCCTGGGACGCGACTCAGAGTGCCTGTCTGCGACTTGGCAGTTGCCTCGTCCCGCCTGGAGTTCCCCGAGGCTGGGTGTTCCCACACGATGTGTCGTGTTACAGGCATTCTGCCCTCCTCTCTTTATAGCCCCCGACCAGGGGTTACGAAGCCCGGCTGTGTCCAGTGCGAGCACTGGGTGCTTATCTCCACAGGACGAGTCCTTGGAGGTGGTCGGTGCAGCGGTTTGGCTGCGAGTCCTGGTCCCCGCTCCCTCTGTGGCCAGGTCCGCTGGAGTGTCACTCCGGGACGTCTGTGACGCTGCAGGTTGGTCCACCCCGCTGACCTTTGACAGGTTCTATGGCCTTGGCCTCAGAGCCACCCCAAGCTCCTCTGTCCTACGTGCTGGTGCCGAGGCCCTCACTCTCTCTGCAGGGTCTGGTCAGTGTGGCGTGATTGGACACTCGTTCCCATGGCGTTTCGACGCAGCTCGAGTTCCTAAAGGGGAACGTCTCTAGGTTACGAATGCAACCCTAGTTCCCGGAGGGAACGAGACGTTGCGTCTCCGTGCCACACTCACTGCATCCCTGCGGCGCTTACCTTCTCTCTTTGCAGAAGCTAATGTCGCTACCACCGCACAGCCATCTTGTAGCTTCCTGGTTTACACGACGTCGCCTGTCTATGACGTCACGGCTTGCCTATTGGCTAGATTTCACACGTGGCTCAGAGCGCGGTCACGCAGGGGCGTTCCCATATCGTTTCGACGCAGAGTCTCGTTCCCTCGGGGAACTAGGGTTACGTTCGTAATCTAGAGACGATTTTTCTCGGTTTCACAAACTTCAAGCCAAAAAACTGAGCCCCATAACATTAAACCAATGAAATTGCTAAATGGGTTCAGGTGAATCAATGAAATTCTTTATATTAAATCGCGCTCCCACTGAATCGGGCCGCATCACATCATAAATATGGATGCGGTTCCTCTGACATTTGGCCTGCCGCTCACTCGAACTGTCAACAGGAAATGTGGATCATTCGTCACGCTGAAAACAACCGGGCATGAAAAAAACGCACTATACCTGTGTTCTGAGCTGCACGGCATCAGGAGAAAAGCTTCACCGATGGTGATTTTTAAACGCATGATGATGCCAAAAGATAAACTCCCAAGAGAAATTGTTGTGAAAGGAAGGTGGAAGACAGTGAACAATGACTTTCTTGGTAGGCTACTGTTTAGATACAAGCCGTTGTAACGCGTTGAAGTCTGGGTGAAGGGAGAGCTCGCTAACTCCAGTTGCAACAGAAATCATATAAGCACAGACAGGTTTCCAAAACTCGTGCTTTTTTATTTTTCTTGGCAACAGCAATGAGCACCAGAAAATAACAAGGACATAATCCTCGGTCTCGCACATGCAGTAATACCGGAAAAATGCGGCGGCAGGCTGTTCCCAAAATGGCGCTCTGCTCTTAAAGGAGCCACAACATATTTCACCCGTTACACCATGTAACAGACACTGTCTTTCGTTAAAGCCTGTGTAAAGTTCATTAGTTTCAGTGTTATATACACTTATAGACAGGTGCGGCTTATTTATCTTCAAAATAAAAATCTTTGTAAAATTCAGTGGGTGCAGCTTATTTTTGGGTGTGCTTAATAGTCCGGAAATTACGGTAGTCTGGGGGCGTGAGAGGTGTATCGTTTGGGGGAGAGGTGTATAGTGTGCAGGGTAAAAGGTGTATAGTCTGGGGGTGAGGGGTGTATAGTCTGGGTGGTGAGAGGTGTAACATCTGGGGGGGAGAGGTGTATAGTCTGGGTGCTAAGAGGTATATAGTCTGGGGGTGAGCGGTATATAGGTGTATATCCTGATGTTCCAGTGATCACTGCCCCTCTTCCCTCCATGGATCTTCCCACTTCGTCCAGGCCTGCCACTGGATAGTGTTCTCTTCGATTGGAGGCCACTCTGTCCGGCTGGGGATGGTTTCTCATCATCGCTTAGGGTGGTTCTATGAAATTCTGGAGTAAGAACAGGAGCTTTGAGAATGTATTTGGACTGTAGTTAATGTCAACAGTTTGCTACATTGACTCAGAACTACAGTTTGCTTCTGATCACCATCACTGTACCCGACAACATCGTATATCTGCAATAAATGGACATTCGGTGGCACCCAGATGAGGATGGGTTCCGTGTTAAGTCTGGTTCCTCTCAATGTTTCTTCCTTTTGCCATCTCGGGGAGTTTTTCCTTCACCACAGTCTTCACCGGCTTGTTCATCAGGGACAAACTTACACTTATAAAGAACATCTTCATTTTTATATCACCACATTATCTGTGTAAAGCTGCTTTGAGACAATGTTCATTGTTAAAAGCGCAATACAAATAAACATGAATTAAATTAATTTATAGTCTGTAGGGTAAAATGTGTATAGTCTGGGGGTTGAGTGGTGTTTAGTGTGGAGGGTGAGGTGTATAGTCTGGTGTATGAGGTGTACAGTCTGGAGGTTGAGAGGTGTACAGTCTGGGGAGCGAAAGGTGTATAGTCTGGGGGGTGAGAGGTGTATAATCTGGGTGAAAGGTGTTTAGTCTGTGTGAAGAGGTATATAGTCTGGTGGGAGAGGTGTATAGTCCAGAAAAAGGGTTGGGTTGTAGTTTGGAATTAAATGGTTTAAAGGTTTGAAATGAATTCTTGTGTTTGCAACCTGAGCTTGATCATTCTTATTCTGCTTTCAAATCTTCATTCATCTACATAAGATAAGATAAATCTTTATTCGTCCCACAGCTGGGAAATTTCTATGTTACAGCAGCAAAATTAAGAAATAAAAATAAATGCAAATATATAAAAAAGAAATAAAAACAAAGAAATGAAAACAAATAATAAAAATAATAATAAACAAAGAAATAAAACAAAGAAATGAAAACAAATAATAAAAATAATAATAAACAAAGAAATTAAAATAAATGCAAATACACATACTATAATAACAGTATATACAGAGTACAATGTATAAATAAAAATAGGGGGAGAAAAAAAAGTACGCATTTCAGGTAGTATTTCAAGGTGGTATTGCACGTAATTACACAATCTAGATCTGTGACGGTCCTCAGAGAATGAAATCTTGCAGATAAAAAGAGCTCAGGCTATTTCATTAGCATGTGTTTAATTAACATGTGTTTAATTAGCATGCTAAGAGCGGCTTTTTTTTGTGTTTTATGTTCACACATATTAAAGATATCATCATGGCCTCACTGCATTTTGTGAAGCCTTAAACCAGTGTTACCAAGGTTACCACATCTTGTTTCTAACGCCTTGCCGAGATCAGATGCTCCCAAGTGTGTGTAAGTGTGTGTGTGCGTGTGTGTGTTTGTGTGTCTGTGTGTGTCTGTGTGTGTTTGTATGTTGAATTAGCCTTGCTAACTGCAAAGTGCACAGAAGACATCTAAAGCTAACAAGAGCAACAAGATCATTAGTGTCTGTTTACACATGTACATCTCACAGTGGACTAAAGACAGAGAGACAAACAGATAAATACAAGACAGGAAAAGATAGACAGACAGATGCCCAGCATCTGTCCAGGAGCAATGATCTCTCTTTCGAGGTTCTGATGTCACACCTGGGTTCTAAATCCTGCATTATGGGACATGTTTTTCATCAAAAAACAAAGTGTTTGGAAGCGTTTTTGTAAATTACACTGGCTGCTTCATCTTCAGCTTTCTGGAAAAGTGTGTGTGTGTGTGTGTGTTGTATTAATTGTGTGTGTATGTGTTTTCTGTCAGGCTCTGGTCAGGATGAAAGCAGCTGTGATAATTACTGCATTAACTGGAGGAGTGTAGTGGAGTATGTTTAACACGGAGAGAGCATGTGTGTGAGTATGAGTTTGCAAGTGTGTGTGAGAATAATTTTAAACCAATGAGTGGGCTGATGGCTGCTGTATGACTCACACACACACCGTCTCTCCATGACCTCGCTGTATTGGCTCATGTGCGATGTTATAGAGATGCCTTTTCTATGCAAATTTTCAGACGACTGTTTCCTCTCACACTGATCTCACACACACTCATCTGTTTTAGCACACATTTATTATCATTGTCAAACAGCTGTGATGATCTACTTCTCATTCAGACACCGCATGCTCACAACTCAGCGCTGAAAATGTGTATACTGTCTTAATTTTCCACCTAACTCATCCTCCAGGTAGATCTAAAAAACAGCAGGTAGTTTGTGGGTGTAGCCACAGCTGTGTAAAGGGTGGGGCTAAGGGCAGGGCTAGTGTTGACCTTTAGTTCAGTATCAGCAACATCTAATATTTTTTTCTCTATGTTTTTCTTTCCCCAGTTTGTGGCTTTTGCCTCTTTGTTTTTTATCATGGTCTCCATCACCACCTTCTGCCTGGAGACTCATGAAGCCTTCAATACCATCATCAACAAGACAGATGCTTTCAGGAATGAGAGTGTGCTCGATTTGGTGCCTCAGTATGAGATTGAGACGGATCCAGCGCTCACATATGTGGAAGGCGTCTGCGTTCTCTGGTTCACCTTCGAGTTCCTGGTGCGAGTGACGTTCAGTCCTGATAAACTGGAGTTTGTCAAAAGTGTGCTGAACATAATTGACTTTGTAGCCATCTTACCCTTTTATCTGGAAGTGGGACTCAGTGGTTTGTCATCCAAAGCGGCAAAAGATGTCCTGGGGTTTCTTCGAGTGGTCCGCTTTGTACGTATTCTCAGAATTTTCAAGTTGACTCGTCACTTTGTCGGACTGCGAGTTCTTGGACACACCCTGCGTGCCAGCATAAACGAGTTCTTCCTCCTCATCATCTTCCTCGCCCTTGGTGTCCTTATCTTTGCCACTATGATCTACTACGCAGAGCGGATCGGCGCTAATCCTAATGACCCGACTGCCAGCGACCACACCATGTTTAAAAACATTCCCATCGGATTTTGGTGGGCCGTGGTCACCATGACAACGCTGGGCTACGGTGACATGTACCCTCAGACGTGGTCAGGGATGCTAGTAGGGGCGTTGTGCGCATTAGCGGGCGTGTTGACAATAGCGATGCCCGTTCCAGTCATCGTCAATAACTTCGGCATGTATTACTCGCTAGCGATGGCTAAGCAGAAACTACCAAAAAAGAGGAAAAAGCACATCCCACAGGTGGTGCAAACTGCATCTCCATCCTTCTGCAGGACCAACCTAAGCTCAGCCTCCAACAGCAACCCTGTCGATCTGCGTTTGGGACACAGCCGGGGGCTGGAGGGACCTCGCTCAGGTGAGCACACAGGGGTGTAGAGGAGTGTAATACACATGATATATTAATTATTATTTCTTTTAATGGTTGTGTTGTGCTCTCAGGATTCCTCCAGACTTCAGAAACATGTTTAATACGAGTGTGTACAGGCACATGATCAGTAATGAACCGAGTCACATGACCTCTTGGCCTCCAATAATATCCCGTAGTATTCTGAGTGTATTTTTGAGAATATTAATTTCAGTGGTTTGACATGCTGCTCCGTCTGAGGCGTGACCACACACACACACACACACACACACACACACACACACACACATTCCACCAAAAAGACACACTGTCCCAAACACACTCCCTCACACACACACTCACTCACACACACTGCCCCAAACACACTCCCTCACACACACACTCACTCACACACACTGCCCCAAACAAACTCACTCACACACACACACACACACACACACACACACACACTGCCCCAAACACACACACACACACACACACACACATACACTCCCCAAACACACACTGCCTCAAACACCCACCCTTCCACCCACACACACACACACACACACACACACACACACTTGTCCAATCACATATTACCTCAAATTCACACACATACACACGCTAAATAAATCTACACTTAAAACACACACTGCCCCAGACACACACACACACTCCCCAAACACACACACACACACACACACACACACACACACACACACACACACACACACACACACAAAACACATTACCACATTACCCCAAACACACATACAATCACACACACTCACTCATCCAAAAACATATTACCTCAAACTCACACACATAAACACACACTTAAAATTTACATTTACATTTAAAAACACACACTGCCCTATACACACACACACACTCCTCCAAACACACACACACACACACACTTTCCTGGTGTGAGTTTTAACCAATGTGTGTTAGTTGCATGTGTGTGTGTGTTTGGTGCAGTATGTGCGTTTGGACCAGTGTGTGTGTGTGTGTGTGTTTGGAGGAGTGTGTGTGTGGTGGCAGGACAGTGTCATATAATTAGGTGTGTTTCTAGAAATGGTTGTTTTTAGTAAAGCCTCCCACACTGCAGTGACCCATTTTGATTTGTGTAGATGTTCTTGGTCTGTGTCTTGTTGTGTAGATGTTTTCATCAGGTTTTGATGGACGGAGCTTCTCAGCGCCTGGGATATGATGATGATGATGTGCACTTATTTGGCTGTGATGTACCTGCATCAGAATCCATCTGGGCCACAATGTGTTATTTAAACCACATGACCAAAATAAAACTAATCACAATTACAAACCCGAAATTAAAAATTCCCAAAAAAGTTGTGACACTGTACACATTGTGAATAAAAAAGTAATGCAATAATTTACAAATCTCATAAACTTATATTTTATTCACAATAGAATATAGATAACATCACATGTTGAAAGTGAGACATTTTGAAATGTCATGCCAAATATTGGCTCATTTTGGATTTCATGAGAGCTACACATTCCAAAAAAGTTGGGACAGGTAGCAATAAGAGGCTGGAAAAGTTAAATGTACATATAAGGAACAGCTGGAGAA
The DNA here is from genome assembly GCF_014805685.1 of Silurus meridionalis. Classification (NCBI taxonomy): domain Eukaryota; kingdom Metazoa; phylum Chordata; class Actinopteri; order Siluriformes; family Siluridae; genus Silurus; species Silurus meridionalis. The sequence goes on from NC_060901.1 coordinate 638,931, forward strand.
CCAATTTGCAGATTATTAGGTTGATTGGCAACATGATTGTGTATAAAAAGAGTCTCTCAGAGTGGCAGTGTCTCTCAGAAGTCAAGATGAGCAGAGGATCACCAGTTCCCCCAATGCTGCGGTGAGAAATAGTGGAGCAATATCAGAAAGGAGTTTCTCAGAGAAAAACTGCAAAGAGTTTAAATTCTCATCGTCTACAGTGCATCATATCATCCAACGATTCAGAGAATCTGGAACGATCTCTGTGAGTAAGGGTGAAGGCCGGAAAACCATACTGGATGCCCGTGATCTTCAGGCCCTTAGACGCCACTGCATCACATACAGGAATGCTACTGTAATAGAAATCAAAACATGGGCTCAGGAGAACTTCCAGAAAACATTGTCGGTGAGCACAATCCACCGTGCCATTCGCCATCGCCGGCTAAAACTCTATAGGTCAAAAAAGAAGCCGTATCTAAACATGATCCAGAAGCGCAGGTGTTTTCTCAGGGCCACGGCTCATTTAAAATGCACTGTGGCAAAGTGGAAAACTGTTCTGTGGTCAGACGAATCAAAATCTGAAGTTCTTTTTGGAAAACTGGGACGCCATGTCATCCGGACTAAAGAGGATCAGGACAACCCAAGTTGTTCTCAGCGCTCAGTTCAGAAGCCTGCATCTCTGATGGTATGGGGTTCATGAGTGCGTGTGGCATGGGCAGCTTACACATCTGGAAAGACACCATCAATACTAAAAGGTATATCCAAGTTCTAGAACAACATATGCTCCCATCCAGACGTCGTCTCTTTCAGGGAAGACCTTGTATTTTCCAACATGACAATTCCAGACCACATACCGCATCAGTTACAACATCATGGCTGTGTAGAAGAAGGATCCGGTACTGAAATGTCCAACCTGCAGTCCAGATCTTTCACCCAGAGAAAACATTTGGTGCATCATAAAGAGGAAGATGATAGAATACCTGAGACAGTTGAGCAACTAGAAGCCTGTATTAGACAAGAATGGGACAACATTCCTATTCCTAAACTTGAGCAGCTTGTCTCCTCAGTCCCCAGATGTGTACAGACTGTTATAAAGAGAAGAGAGGACGCCACACAGTGGTAAACATGGCCTTGTCCAAACTTTTTTCAGATGTGTTGATGCCATGAAATTTAAAATCAACTTATTTTTCCCTTAAAATTATACATTTTCTCAGTTTAAACACTTGATATGTCGTCTATGTTGTGTTCTGAATAAAATATTGAAATTTAAAACTTCCACATCATTCATTCTGTTTTTATTCACAATTTGTCCAACATCCCAACTTTTTTGGAGTCGGGTTTGTAGAAATTGGAGATAAGGTAATGTTGGATGTGTGTGTTTCAGAATAGTGAGGTTTAGACTGCACTCTAATCCTCCACAGGTTTTCTGTCATCTTCTCCGTCCCTGGAGGAATGAGGATTTATTTTAAGAGAAACAGCTGGTGATTTGGAGATGAGAAGTTGGAGAGGTTGGGCTGACTGAGAGTGAGTGTGTGTGTGTGTGTGTGTGTGTGTGTGTGTGTGTGTGTGTGTGTGTGTAGCGTGATGTAGGAACGGTGTGATTCAAGTCTGTGGATAATTTTGGATCAAAGTGTTTGCTGCCTTTGTCACAGTTTGGAGGATTTAGCTGTGTCTCAGTCTGGGATGTGGGACATTAAATAATGTTCTAGAAGCTCGAGTAGGGCAGAGAAACATGACATCATGGTGATGTTTAAGGGAGTAAAAAAAATGATGGCAAAATGATTCAGCAAAATGAGGGCATTAAATACTACCTCAGTTATATTTAACTTGACAGAACTATAAATATTATATTAAATAAAACAGTGAACTTTAAAGCTGAAGTTTTGTGCAGGTTCACTGACCTTCATCAAAATAACCTTCTTCCTCTTCTTTTCTAATTTTTCTTCTTCCTCTTCTGCTTCTTCTTCCACACTTTAAATAAACCAAGATGTTTAGATGACCAGGTGTTTATAGGAACAGAATGCAGTTATCTAATGGTACAGCCAAACTTTGGTTCATTAGGTTCAGGATCTTTTTGAGGAAACAGAAACTGGACAGATGTTAATTTTCCATTTAAGCGCTTTTGAAAGCAGTAAAAAATATGTAGATAATCACTGTGCAGTGACTCGATATCTCAGGTTTGTAGGTTACCTCACTGATACTCTGGAGAATCTTCTACAGGCCAGTGTAGAGGGAAGGATAGTCTGGTGTAAATGTGACCCAAGACCTTGAAGGTACAGTGATGTTATATTTACACCCTGATCTCTCCGATAGTCTCTGCAGACCTCAGCACAGGAAGTGACATCACAACAACACCAGAAGAGCGAGTGCCCATGCAGGATCGACATATTGGAGGAACTTGCTTCCTATTGGCTGCAAGGGATTACAGCTGCACTGCTGACTCCACCCTCCGCAAATCAGGTGTGCTCTAAATACCCAATCAGATCACCTGTCCATCATCGTCATATGGCATTCACAGCTGTCTGCACATCATGTACCCAATTACAATCATCATCATTATAATCATCATCACCACCATCATCATCAGCACCACAAACATCATCATCACCATCACCATTGTCATCATTACCATAATCATAATAACCATTATCATCACCACCATCATCATACAGTAAATTGTCACCAGCATGCAGTGCTTCATGAACATAATCTAGAGAGAATAGCACTATGCTAAATATCCATTCACAAACACGAATGTGTGTATAGTGTGTATAGTGTGTATTATATAGTGTGTGTGTGTGTGTGTGTGTGTGTATTATGTTGCGTGTGAATTATGTAGTGTGTGTATAGAGTGTGTGTGTGTGTAGTGTAGTGTAGTGTGTGTGTGTATGTGTTGTGTTTAATGTCGCACTCTTTTGTGTCTGAAGGCTTTGAGAAATCCAGAAGTTTAACCGAGATAGCAGTGACATCATGATACAGCTCTTCCTGTCCAATCAGATTCTATCCGTCTAATGAAACAGCTCCATCTTCATGTTCCAAGTACTTCCTATGTGGCTGTGGCTACATATTCCCTGCATCTGCCCTACCTGAATACCCCTCGCCTTGCTTCTGCCCTACCTGAATACCCCTTTGCCCGGCATCTTCCCTACCTGCTTCTACCCCCTACCTGAATATCCCGGACCCTGCATCTGCCCTAACTGAATACCCCTCTGCCTGCTTCTGCCCTACTTTAATACCTCTCACCCTGCTTCTGCCCTACTTTAATACCTCTCACCCTGCGTCTGCCATACCTGAATAACCCTTGCCCTGGTTCTGCCCTACCTGAATCCCCCTTGCCCTACGTTTGCCCTACCTGAATACCCCTTGTCCTGTGTCTGGACTAACTGAATACCCATCGCCCTGCATCTGCCCTACCTAAATACCCCTCGCCCTGCATGTGCCCTAACTAAATACACCTTGCCCTGCATCTGCCCTACCTGAATACCCCTTGCACTGTTTCTACACTACCTGTATATTCCAACATTCTTTCTGGCCTTTTCAAATTTACCACTGCTATTCTTCTACTCTGCCTAAACACCCCTTATTGTTTTCAACCACAAATGCAGTGCAGTGCAGTTTTTATTTTGTTTTCATGTCTTCTATTTACCATAATATTCCCCATTTACACATTTTTTGCCCTACAATTGCCCCATCTTTTATATATATATACTGTAATTTATTAATGATAAGAAAGAATTTAATTAACAATAAAACACATCTATAACAAAACTCCAAATGTAATTATACATATGTAATAAATGTGTAATAATCCTGTTTATAACAATCTTATAATCACAAAATGCTTTAAATCCACACAATTAAATTCCTCATGTTGTGTGAAAGACAAAATTAAACACTGTGAGATCAGTTTCTCTTCATTTCTCATCAAACGACATTCCACATTACACTTCATTTCACTAAAACTGAGTCAATTATTCACTGAGTCACTGAGTCACTAAATCACTAACTCGTTGAATCGCTGAGTCACTGACTCACTGTCACTTAGTCGCGTGTTTGCCTCCTTACTGTTGTAATCAGGATCAGTGTTGCATCAATGTGGTTGATGATTCTGAACATTGTTGTTCCAGCTGTGAATAAACCTCTGACTGAAATACAACTGATATCAGCTAAAAGCGGAGATGGTGGTGCCAATACAGACTCAGACGGATTCGATGATTTGGATTGGACGGTATGGAATAGAATAACCCTTTGATTGGACCGCTTGAATTAGCATATCTATGGGCAATGTGGAGCAGAACAACTGATTGGACACAGGATTGGACAATCTGGATTTGGAAATAAACTCTTTGATTGGATGAACTTGAAAAATTACAAGTCCTCTGAATGGACAATTTGGGCCTGGACAAATATGTGATCGGATGCTGGATTGGACAATCCGAAATTTTGTGTTGATCTGGAACATGACTGTGATGGCATTCAGGATTAGGACATCTGTGATGGGACAGTATGGATTATCATTTATTTTTGATTGGATGGCTGGCGTGTCCCTGGAAATATGGACTATCATATATTTTTGATTAGACAGTATGGATTAGCACAGCTCTTATTTTACAGTATGAATTAGCATAGCCCTAGTTAGATAGGGTCAATTAGCACATATCTGATTGCTCTGTTGGGATTAGCATCGATCTGACTGGAAAATAAGGATTAGAATTTATCTGATTGAACAGAAGAAGATTACAAGTGATCTGATTAGTCTCTTCTCCTGAAGCAGCTTCACGGTAAACAGTGTATGTCTACAGAGGATCGTAAACACATTACTGCCCCAAGATACCCCATTCAGTCTCTTTCCCAAAAGCCCCCCTCTAATACCCCTATTGTTGATGTACTTTCTCCATTTATGTCCCTTTAATTCCCCTGCTGCATTTATGCCCCAATAAACTATCCCTGTTGCCACTCAAATGCCTCCGCTACCCTCATATGCCCTTGTTCCCATGATGATACAAATTCATTACAGTTGAGTTTTAACAGTGAACATTTACTCAAAGCAGCTTTACAGAGATAAAGAGATTATAAAGTTATTATGTAGATGTTTCTCCCTTATGAGTGATCCAGTGGTGACTGTGGTGAAGGAAAAACTCCCTGAGATGATACAGTATAATGAAGAAACCTTGAGAGGAATTAGACTCAGAAGGGAACCTCAACACTAAATGTGTGTGTGTGTGTGTGTGTGTGTGTGTACACTGTGTGTACACTGTGTGTGTAAATTGGAGTGTTAGTGTGTTACAGAGTAGAAACATGTTCATACTGTTAATAAATGTGACCTGAAATCGTTCTATGCAGATTATTAATCGTAAATCGTTATTCTATGCACTTTTGTGTCCCCACATGCATGTAAAGTGTGTGTGTGTGTGTGTGTGTGCGTATGTTACATACAAGCACGCACACCAGACACACTCTTTATATACGTGTGCGCACACACACACACCAGTGGTGGGCCGTGTATTTGGTACCTGGACCTTCAGTAGGGACGTACCCGACTTAATCCACCTCTTAATACACCACTATCACATCACAATTATATAAACCATCAATACAATAAAAACACACAATATAACAACACGTGACATTACAGAGAGACGTTTCACATATAGAGGGTGAAGAACATTTTACTAAAACAACAAACCCAGTTACACTCCAAACCTCTACACTACAACCACAACTGTGCACCTACAACATCTGGAGCAGTTCACAATCAATATTCGTCTAATAACATGACAAAAACATTAAAATGGAAATAAAACACAACCTACTCACCAGAGATGCAGACTCATAATGTGCAGCGCCCCCCAGAGGCTGTAATCCAGTGATACCGCTCGTATTCACTGGTCTGGAAGTGGAGATCAAACCCTTTCCCGGGCTGAGACACGCTAGCTAGCTTCAGGGTTGGTGATCTTCTCACCATGTCTCGCGTTTCTTCATAATGGATTTTTAAGTGTCTGAGACCAAATAAATTTCTCTTCCTCCGTAGGTGTAAAAAAGTCTAACTCAGATGTATGAACGTGTGCAGAGCTACACACGTGTTTTACCGGTCGAACTCGGCTGTAACAGTTTCCCTCTGACCAACCAATCAGAGGACAGAACAATGCTGACGCTATTCTGGGCCAGTGATCTGCTCTGTGAGGAGAATCTGAAATCTGATTGGATAAAGAAACAGAGCTGTTGGTAATATTCTCTATGGTAAAAGTCCAGCAGTACTGATTCTGAAGGCTCTGAGCAGATTAGATTCACATGGCAGCACATAGAGGCTGAAATCTGATTGGACAAAAATCTAACATCCACATACACGTACTGAAGCAGTGCAGCCGAGAGAAACACTACCACATGAAGAGAAGAAACTGATTAATAAATTATTATAATTTTTACAATATTAGAGTTTAGGTTGTAAATGTAGGTCAGTGCTTCTGATAGTGTTTAGACCCCCATGTGGGCATGTGGGCACACATACACATTACACACACAAATACACTTTATATATGCTGTTGAACACAAATGTAAAAAGATGTTATATCCTGCAACTTAAAGTTTTTTTTAATAGTTTATAGTTTTTGAAAAATGAGTTTATCTCTGAGGTTATATAAATGAAATAAACACACACAAGCAGAGGGTTGGATTGTTTTTGAGCAGTAAAATAATGTTTGTTAGTAATATTGCTGACTAACTCCTCCCTCTCTCCTCACCCGCTCCTCTTCTCCATGCCCTGGCTCAGGTCTTTTCTGGATGATGGTTATCAGTTTGATGATGATGGAGATTACTTTACACTTACTGAGGTCAAATTTGGTGTTCCACATGAATCTGCTAAGGGCCCACTGATCTTTAGATATGCTACCTCTAGGTGAAATTGTGCTAAATGATCTTGCGTGACTAATTTGCCTGCCTTAAAGGAACAGACTCTTCATTAGTAGCTAGAAAAACATCAGGCTGAATGAAGACTTTAGAATAAATGAACTCGTCAGCCCTTATTATAAACACATTTTATTACAATCAGAGCTTTAGTATTACTGATGCTTACTGAGCGTGTCATATTATTGAAGATGAAGACTGTAGTGTTACTGATGAAGACTGTAGTATAGTTAAAGGTTGTAGTATAATTGAAGGCAGTAAGGTGGTTTAATCAATTAAAGCAAATTTAGTTAATTAAAGAATATGTAATAAAAAAGAATAGTAAAGCCTTTCATATTAATAAATTCTCTCAAATAAACAATATCACATTTAAAAACACTGAATTTGTTTCTGTTATGATATATAATAAAACTGTGTGCGTGAGTGTGTGCGTGAGTGTGTGCGTGTGTATATGTATGTGTTCTGCAAAAGAATGTTATTTTTTTTTAATGCCTTAGTTATTTTGTGTAAAAGGTGTTCTGGTAGCATGGTATAGACAGGACAAAAACTCCTTCAACTGTTGAGCCGTGAAGATCACATTATTTCAGAATTGTTCAATTGTTTATAAATTGTTTTCTAATTTTAATCTCCAGTGTAGATATGTAAATGTGTGCATGTATGGGTTTGTGTGTGATAAAAAGAAATGTTTGTGTGTGATAAAAAGAAATGTTTGTGTGTGATAAAAAGAAATGTTTGTGTGTGAGGGTGTGATGATCTTTTTAGCCACTAAATTCAGGTTCCCACTCTTCCCTCACAATCGAAGATGTCTTCACACCCGTCACTGTGGAAACTGTTGCCGTGGCAAAGACGTAAACAGCAGGGATGAGCGCAGTTTTTGGCCACAGACAACGCCCCCACCACCACATCTCTGTCTCTATGACAACCAGGGATCCACCGTTTCAGTGTGTAGATAAATTCAGCTCAGGCTGCATCACAAATCATACTCACAAATATCACAATAATCTCTAATCCGGTATACGCTCTAACACACACACTAACACACACTCTAACACATACTCTAACACACATCCACACACACTTTAACACACATTCGAACACACACTCTAACACACATTCGAACACACACTCTAACACACACTTTAACACACATTCGAACACACACTCTAACACACATTCGAACACACACTCTAACACACACTAACACACACACACTAACACACACTCTAACATACACTGACACACACTAACACACTCTAACACACACTCACACACACTTTAACACACATTCGACACACACTCTAACACACACTAACACACACACTAACACACACACTAACAAACACAAACACACACACTAACACACACTAACACACACACACACACACACACTAACACACACTCTAACACACTTTAACACACATTCGAACACACTCTAACACACTCTAACACACACTAACACACACTAACACACACACACACTACACACACTAACACACACACTAACACACACTCTAAGACACACTCTAACACACTTTAACACACATTCAACACACACTAACACACTAACACACTAACACACACACACTAACACACACTAATATTACACTAACACACACTAACACACACTAACACACACTAACACACACTAACACACTAACACACACTAACACACTAACACACACACATAACACACACACTAACACACACTAACACACACTAACACACACTAACACACATTTGAACACACACTAACACACACACACTAACACACACTAACACACTAACACACTAATACACTAACACACACTACACACACTCTAACACACATTAACACACACTAACACACTAATACACTAACACACACACTAACACACACTAACACACACTCTAATACACACTCTAACACACTCACACACACTTTAATACACATTCAACACACACTCTAACACACACTAACACACACTAACACACACACTAACACACACTCTAACACACACTAACACACACTCTAACACACACTCACACACACTTTAACACACATTCAACACACACTAACACACACACTAACACACACACACACACACACTAACACACACACTAACACACTAACACACTCTAACACACTAACACACACACTTAACACACACACTCTAACACTAACACACATACACACTAACACACTAACACACACACTCTAACACACACTAACACACACTCTAATACACACTAACACACTCTAATACACACACACTAACACACACACACACACACACAAACACACACTAACACACACTAACACACTCTAACACACTCTAACACACACTCACACACACTTTAACACACATTCGAACACACACTCTAACACACACTAACACACACTAACACACTAACACACACACACACACTAACACACACTAACACACACACACACACTTTAACACACATTCAACACACACTCTAACACACTAACACTAACACACTAACACACACTAACACACACACTAACACACACTAACACACACAACACACACACACAAACACACACTAACACACACACACACTAACACACACACTAACACACACTAACACACACTAACACACACTAACACACACTAACACACACTAACACACACTCTAACACACTAACACACATTACACACACTCTAATACACACACACTAACACACACTCTAACACACACTAACACACACACTAACACACACTAACACACTAACACACACTCACACACACTAACACACATTCGAACACACTCTAACACACTAACACACACTAACACACAACACACTAACACACACACTACACACACTAATAACACACTCTAACACACACTAACACACACTAACACACAAACTAACACACACTAACACACACACTCTAACACACACTAACACACTCTAACACACTTTAACACACATTCGAACACACACTAACACACACACACTAACACACACACTAACACACACACACTAACACACACACTAACACACAAACACACACTAACACACACTAACACACTAACACACATTAACACACTCTAACACACACTAACACACACACTAACACACACTAACACACACACTAACACACACACACACTAATACACACACTAACACACACTATACACACTAACACACACTAACACACACTCTAACACACTAACACACTCTAACATACACACACACTAACACACACATTAACACACACACTAACACACACTCTAACACACACTTTAACACACACACACACACACTCTAACACACACACTAACACACACTAATACACACTAACACACTAATACACACTCTAACACACTCACACACACTAACACACATTCAACACACACACTAACACACACTAACACACACACTAACACACACACACACACTAATACACACTAACATACACTCTAACACACTAACACATTAACACACACTAATAACACACACTAACATACACTAACACACTTTAACACACACTAATACACACTAATACACACTAACACATTAACACACACTAACACACACTCTAACACTTTAACACACTAACACATTAACACACTAACACATTAACACACACATTAACACACACTAACACATTAACACACACTAATACACTAACACACACTCTAATACACACTAACACACACTAATAACACACACACTTAACACACACTAATAACACACTAACACATTAACACACACACACTAATACACACTAATAACACACACACATAACACACACACATAACACACTAACACATTAACACACACTAATACACACACACACTTTAACACACTAACACACTAATACACTAACACACTTAACACACACTAATACACACTAATAACACACACTAACACACACTAACATACACTAACACACATACACACACTAACACACACTAATACACACACACACACTAACACACACTAACACACATTTAATACACACTAATACACACTAATACACACTAACATACACTAACACACTAATAACACACTAATACACACTAATACACACTAACACACTAATACACACTCTAACACTTTAACACACACACTAATAACACACTAATACACACTAATACACACTCTAACACACACTCTAACATACATTCTAACACACACTCTAACACTTTAACACACACTAATACACACTCTAATACACACTAACACTAACACACTTAACACACACTAATACACATTTAATACACACACTAATACACACACTAACACACTAATACACACTCTAATACACACACTAATACACACTAATACACACACACACTTTAACACACACACACATAACACACACACACACACTTTAACACACATTCAACACACACTCTAATACACACACACACTAATAACACACTAATACACACTAATACACACTAATACACACACTAACACACTAACACACACTAACACACACTAACACACACACTAACACACAACACACACACACTAACACACACACAAACACACACACTAACACACATTTAATACACACTAACACACATTAACACACACTAACACATTAACACACACTAATACACACACTAATACACACTAATAACACACTAACACACAAACACACACACTAATATTAATTTAATAACACACACTAACACACACTAATAACACACACACAACACACACACACTTTAACACACACACACACACTCTAACACACACTCTAACACACACTAACACACTAACACACACACACACTAACACACACACTAACACACACACACTAACACACACACACACACACACTAACACACACTCTAACACACTCTAACACACTTTAACACACATTCTAACACACACTCTAACACACTAACACACACTAACACACAACACACACACTAACACACACTAACACACACTCTAACACACACTCTAACACACACTCTAACACACTCTAACACATTCGAACACACACTCTAACACACATTAACACACACTCTAACACACTCTAACACACACTTTAACACACACACACTAACACACTTTAACACACACTAACACACACTCTAACACACTCACACACACTTTAACACACATTCGAACACACTCTAACACACACACACACACTAACACACTAACACACACTAACACACACACTAACACACACACTAACACACACACTAACACACACACTAACACACACTAACACACACACTAACACACACTAACACACACTAAGACACACTCTAACACACTTTAACACACATTCTAACACACACTAACACACACTAACACACACACACACACTAACACACACTAACACACACTCTAAGACACACTCTAACACACTTTAACACACATTCGAACACACACTCTAACACACACTAACACACACACTAACACACACTAACACACACACAAACACACACTAACACACACACAAACACACACTAACACACACACTAACACACACTAACACACACACTACACACACACTAACACACACACACACACACACACTACACACACACACACACACTACACACACTAACACACACTCTAAGACACTCTAACACACACTAACACACATTAACACACACTAACACACACACACTAACACACACTAACACACACTAACACACTAACACACACTAACACACACTAACACACACTCTAACACACATTCGAACACACACTAACACTCTAACACACACTAACACTAACACACATTAACACACACTAACACACACTAACACACACTCTAACACACACTCTAACACACTCTAACACACTTTAACACACACTACACACACTAACACACACTCTAACACACACAAACACACACTAACACACACTAACATACACTCTAACACACAAACACACACTAACACACACTCTAACAAACACTCTAACACACTCTAACACACTCTAACACACACACACACACTTTAACACACACTAACATACACTAACACACACTAACACACACTCTAACACACACTAACACTCTAACACATTCGAACACACACTCTAACACACTCTAACACACTAACACACTAACACACACTAACACACACTACACACTAACACACACACTAACACACACACTAACACACACTAACACAGACTCTAACACACAATCTAACATACACTAACACACACTCTAATACACACTAACACTCTAACACACACTAACACACACACTAACACACACTCTAATACACACTAACACACTCTAACACACACTAACACACTCTAAGACACTCTAACACACACTCTAACATACACTCTAACACACTCTAACACACACTCTAGCACACACTAACACACACTCTAATACACACTAACATACACTCTAACATACATTCTAACACACACTAACACACACTCTAACACACAATCCAACATAAACCATACATCATCTATTAAACATGGTGGATGCAGTGGTATTGCATGGAGATTTATGGCTGTAATTTATTAGTCATTTGAGTCCTGAAAGACACAGCTGGATGAATTCTGAAGTGTATATAGATTTACACCTGGAAGGTTTGGACATCCTTTATTTAACTATTTTATTAAACTGGAAAAACATGCACAACAGTGCCAGGGGTGTAAAAAAAAATACGGACAAACATACTGGAATAAACATACTGGAAATACGATTTGTTTTGCACAGGCATGAAATTGCTAAAGAGTTCATAGCGTTAGCATTAGCCCCTAAGGAGCTCGCAGCTAACACAAGTGCTATAGATTCTTTAGAGTTTGATGTCCTGCTATAAGAATTGTTCTTAAAAGGAGAAAATCCTCCTGACAATACCGTATATAACAGGAGTGAATGAAGGATGGATGGAATGAAAACATTTGTTAAAGAATACTGAAATAAGTAGAACAGTTAAGGAGATCATATTTTCAGAAAATAAAATATTAAATGTAAAACATACTAACATGTACATGTGTGTGAATGAGAGGGATGGCAGTGGAGGGGTGCGGTTGCAGGGAGAAGAGGTGGAGAAGGTGGAGGAGTTCAGGTACCTGGGGTCAACAGTGCAAAGTAATGGAGAGTGTGTTAGATAAGTGAAGAAAAGAGTGCAGGCAGGGTGGAGTGGGTAGAGAAGAGTGATAGCAGGAGTGATTTGTGATAGAAGAGTATCTGTGAGAGTGAAAGGGAAAGTTTATAGGACTGTGGTGAGACCTGAGATGTTGTATGGATTAGAGACAGTGGCATTGAGTAAAAGACAGGAGGTGGAGCTGGAGGTAGCAGAGCTGAAGATGTTGAGATGTTCATTGTGAGTGACGACAATGGACAGGATTAGAAATGAGTTTATTAGAGGGACAGCGCATGTAGGACGTTTTGAAGACAAGGTGAGGGAGGTGAGATTGAGATGGTTTGGACATGTGCAGAAGAGGAACATGGGGTATATCAGTAGGAGAATGCTGAGGATGAAGACACCAGGAAGGAGGAAAAGAGGAAGTCCAAGGAGGAGGTTTATGTATGTGGTGAGGGAAGACATGCAGGTTATTGGGGTAAAAGAGGCAGATGTAGAGGACGGGGGACAAATGATCCGCTGTGGCGACCCCTAATGGGAGCAGCCGAAAGAAGAAGAAGAAAATAAAGAAGAAGAAGTAAAAAGATAAACTGTTTACAGTCCAGGGAAAAACTCTTCTACTGACACATTTTTCTGCCACTTGGTAGTTCTTAAACACTCATTTATGTTTGCAGCGATATAAAACACGTTTAAAGGTTCCTCCTGAGAGTCTAGTTTAAAAACTCCTCCACCTTTATGTCTTTCTTAGCCAGCTTCTTTCATTGTCCCCTACCTCGCTTCTTTCATTTAGTTGGTTCTTTGAACAATGGCTCATCTTCCATCTCCACGTCTCCCCCGTCCCCTTGCACTGTTGTAGTGACTGGTGTCTCCTGGCGACAGATCTGCCCCCCCGTGCCTGCCTCTGCCAGTGCAGGCAGCTCCATCACTGTTCCAGAGTCCACTGTGAATTTTTCAAGTGCACACGATTTATCGGGGTCTGGTTCAGCCGAGCAGGGCTTCTCCCGGGCCGGTTCGGCCGAGCAGGGCTTCTCTGGGGCGTTTATGTCGTTAGTGGACCGCTAAGCTTCAGTCTGCGGTTGGGGCTCATGCTCCCTAGGCCCTGGTGCAGCAGCAGTTACAGGGTTTTTTAGCAGCAGGCAGAGCTGAAGCCACAGTGGGAACTCCAGCAGGTTCAGCTGCTTCCTGCCCTGGTCGCTTGGAGACACCGGAGTCACTCTGTCTTTCAGGAGAAGTGCTGACAAGATCCCCAAACTGACCACATTTAAAACATTTTATTTCTGAATCGGTGGAAACAAAGATGTTGTAGTCAAACTCATTAATTCTGGACTTAAAGACCACGTTTAGTTCCTCAAGACCTTCATTCAGAACCATAAGCACCATCCGCCTAAAAGACACCAAGTGTTTAATCAGTGGAGACTTACAGCCGAAAGGGGGTTTTCTTCATGGGGGAGACGGTTCGCTCGTACCGAGACGCTCTTTAAGAATCATCTCATCACTCTCCATCTGAATCAGGCGAAACCCATGTGACAGTGTTGTGATTTAACACAAATGCAGGAGAATACGGACTAACAGATGGCAAGTCACAAATAAACGCCTGTTTCACACGCACACACACACACACACACACACACACACACACACACACTCACTCACTTATACACACACACACACACACACACACACACACACACACACACACACACACACACACACACACACACTTACTTGATATTACACTAGAATATGAACACAGTTGTCTATCCTCGTTCTTTTTCCTTTAAATTTTTATCCACTTTTGTTTATTTAAAATTGTAAGAAATCCAAATCCATGTTTTATGTGAAATTCTGGATCATTTCTTCATTTATTACTGTAGATTTTTGTGTTTTCACCCTGAGGAACTTTTTGTGGATAAAATGGAGAAGATTGTTGTATCCAAGCAACACCACAGTTGCCAGGTGACAGACACCAAGGTCCTAAGTCCAATGTATGCGTGTGTGTGTGTGTGTGCGTGTGTGAGAGAAAGTGTCGGGGTGTGTGTGTATGTGTGTGAGCGCGAGAGTGTCAGGGTGTGTGTGTATGTGTGTTTATAGAGGTGTGTATGTGTGTATAAGTGTGTGTGTGCGTGTGAGCGAGAGTGTCGTGTTTTGTGTGTGTGTGTGTGTGTGCATGTGCGAGAGTCTAATCTAAAAGTGTCGGAATGTGTGTGTGTGCATGTGAGAGTGTTGGGGTGTGTGTGTGTGTTGTAGAGGTGTGTGTGTGTGTGTGTGTGTGCGTGTGAGCGATAGTGTCGTGTTTTGTGTGTGTGTGCATGTGAGAGTGTCGGGGTGTGTGTGCGCACAGGAGAGTGTCAGTGTGTGTATATGTGCGAGTGTTGAGGGGTGTGCACGTGCGAGAATGTCGGACTGTGTGTGTGTGCGCGAGAGTGTCGGGGATGTATGTGTGTGTGGGTGCAAGAGTATTGAGTGTGTGTGTGTGCGCGTGAGAGTGTCGGGGATGTGTGTGTGTGTGCAGAGTGTTGGGGATGTGTGTGTGCGTGTGTGTGCATGTGTGTGCGAGCGTGAGAGTGTTGGGGATGTGTGTGTGTGTGTGTGTGTGTGTGTGTACGAAAGTGTCGGGGATGTGTGTGTGTGTGTGTGTGTGTGTGTGTGTGAGAGTGTTGGGGATGTGTGTGTGTGTGTGCGAGTGTTGGGGATGTGTGTGTGTGTGTGAGCGAGAGTGTTGGGGATGTGTGTGTGTGTGTGTGTGTGTGTGTGTGCGCGAGAGTGTCGGGGATGTGTGTGTGTGTTTGTGTGTGTGTGCGAGAGTGTTGGAGGATGTGTGTGTGTGTGTGTGTGTGTGCGTGCGTGCGAGAGTATCTGAGTGTGTGTGTACGAGAGTTTTGGGGATGTATGTGTGTGTGTGTGTGTGCGTGCGTGCGAGAGTGTTGGTTGATGTGTGTGTTGTGTGTGTGTGTGTGTGTGTGAGAGTGTTGGGGATGGTGTGTGTGTGTGTGTGTTGTGTGTGTGTGTGTGTGTGTGTGTGTGTGTGTGCATGAGAGTGTTGGGGGATGTATGTGTGTGTGTGTGTGTGTGTGTGTGTGTGTGTGTGTGTGTGTGTGTGCATGTGTGCGAGCGAGAGTGTTGGTTGATGTGTGTGTGTGTGTGTATGTGTGTGTGTGAGAGAGTGTTGGGGATGGTGTGTGTGTGCGTGTGAGCGAGAGTGTTGGGGATGTGTGTGTGTGTGTGTGTGTGTGTGTGTGTACGAGAGTGTCGGGGATGTATGTGTGTGTGTGTTGTGTGTGTGTGCGCGAGAGTGTTGGAGGATGTGTGTGTGCGAGAGAGAGTGTTGGGGATGTGTGTGTGTGTGCGCGAGTGTTGGGGATGTGTGTGTGTGTGTACGAGAGTGTCGGGTATGTGTATGTGTGTGTGTGTGTGTGTGTGTGTGCGTGCGAGAGTATCTGAGTGTGTGTGTGTGGATGTGTGTGTGTGTGTGTGTGTGCATGTGTGTGTGTGTGTGTGTGCGTGCGAGTGTTGGGGATGTGTGTGTGTGTATGTGTGCGTGCGAGAGTGTTGGAGGATGTGTGTGTGTGTGTGCGAGAGTGTTGGGGATGTGTGTGTGTGTGTGTGCAGAGTGTTGGGGATGTGTGTGTGTGTGTGTGTGTGTGCGTGCGAGTGTTGGGGATGTGTGTGTGTGTGTGTGTGTGCGAGAGTGTTGGGGATGTGTGTGTGTGTGTGTGTGTGTGTGTGTGCGCGAGTGTTGGGGATGTGTGTGTGTGTGTGTGCATGAGAGTGTTGGGGGATGTGTGTGTGTGTGCGTGCGAGAGTGTTGGGGGATGTGTGTGTGTGTGTGTGCGTGCGAGAGTGTTGGGGGATGTGTGTGTGTGTGCGTGCGAGAGTGTTGGGTGATGTGTGTGTATATTCCACTGTTATGAATTTTTCTGAAATTTTCACTATTTTCTTGAAATGTATAAAATATTCTGCATCACTAAATATAAATATAAACAGATAAAAAGCATGAGGATGTTATTTGATGAACAGAATATAAATAAACGAATAGAACAGTCAGGAGTGCAGTGTGAGGAACATCATCATCTTCAGGGTGGAAACAGTAACTGCTTATGTCATCTGCTGTGGGCGTGGCTCACCTGACTCTTCATTGTTCACAGCTTCATTGTTAAGCCAAAACTCCTAAATCTCCCTCTGATCTTCTCCCTCCATCTGCAGTGAGGAACTCAGCGCCACACTGGTGACCTTTTCTTTTCTTTCTTTCTTTTTTTTTTTTTAGGATTTTCATGAAATGCCAGAACAATGTGTATTACATAATCATGTCAAATTAACACTTCCAGAGAAAAAGAAACAAAGAGAAAAAAGAGAATTAGATAAAATGTCAATGCTTTCAGATCATTACGTTTTCAGTGCTTTTTTGTTTGTTCCAAGAAATTTACATACAATTTGAAGTTATTAATAAAATAGGAAATGTTTGCTCTACATTGAGCCTCTTTTTCCTATGAATATGGAATTTTCCCAATAAAATAAACAAATGTATAATATGTTGTTGTTCACAATTAAAATGTTCATGTTCTGTATAAAACAGCTGTACATGTTTCTATCCCACATTTAATCAATAATCTTGATGAAATACAATAAAAAATGGATGCAAAATGGATTCTTTTTACTGATTAAAGAACCTCCAGTGATAATGACATATACACAGATCTAGATATACCTTCCGCCTTTGATCATAAAACCCTCCCAAATTTTGAGGTCCCACATAACCACAAATTAAATCTCTTTTTAGTTTTTTCAATAATTGGCTCAAAAGTGACTCCTTTGTTTTTCATTTTTACAAATGATTAAACTGGAATTTACTTTATTTCTGTAAAGGAGCAATCGTTAAGGGAAAATACAGAATTCTCTAAATTCATTTTAAGGCCTGAAACTGCAGTGAATTTCTCTTTATATTTCATCATTTTCGCCACTTCAAATTTGGTTTTAAAGAAACTGCAGTGTCTCCTGCAAACTGACCAAGGTTCAATTTTACACCTAAAGCTGTGATTTCAATTAATTAATTTATTTTTATATCTGATGCTAAAACTCGTGTGACTTATAGTGTATATAATTTAATAATAAATAAACGGGGGAACCACTGTATCAAATGCTTTATAAAAGTCAATAAATAAAATAAAACTATCATCTTCAATAAAGTGGTTATAATAAATCATATCTAAAACTAGTCTAATGTTATTCCTGATATGACGCCCCGGCATAAACCCTGATTGTTGTAGATCAATTATATCATCTAAACCTGCTTCAGTCTCCAAGCAAAAATCATTGCAAACAGTTTACTGTTAATATTTAACTTATAGACCTTTAATTTTCTTGCGTTCTTTAGTAAAAGTCTTTTAGTCCGTCATTGCCCAGAGATTTGTTCGTCTTTAATAAGTTAACGCACTCTCAAGTCTTTGATGTTTATTTCTTTGTCACCAGAATTCTGAACATTTCCCATTTCTTCCATATGATTTTCCTAAATCTGCAGTTCTTCTGTCTTTTTCAATAATATTTTCCTTAAAACAGTAATTATTTAATTTCCAGTAACAGCTGTATTTTTGACTGATTTTTCTTCTACTATAATTATTTTAATAAATATTTCTTTATGAGCTGTTATTATGTGAGGTTCTATCAATACAGCGGTCACATTATTAGTTAAATCATTAGACACTAACCAATAATCAATACGAGAATGAAGAGATTCTCTCTCTCTCTCTCGGTGGAGATAAACATGCTCCTGAGGTTCCAGTGATCACTGTTTCTGCTCCTCTTCCCTCCATGGATCTTCCCACTGTAGTTAATATCAACAGTCTGCTACACATGCTCAGGACTACAGTTTGCTCTGATCTCCATCACTGCTCCTCAACATCGTTTATCTGTAATAAATGAACATTCGGTGGAAACCAGATGAGGATGAGGTTCCCTCTTGAGTCTGGTTCCTCTCAAGGTTTCCTCCTTCTGCATCTCGGGGAGTTTTTCCTTCACCACAGTCTCCACCGACTTGTTCATCAGGGACAAACTTACACTTATAAACAACATCTTCATTTTTATCTCCACATTATCTGTGTAAAGCTACTCTGAGACGATGTTCATTATTAAAGTGCGATACAAATAAACATGAAATAAACTGAATGAGTTTTTATTACTCCATGTATATTCTTCCTGTCTGGATACTTCCATCACCACACATCAGTAAGGCCCCGTCTCAAACATACATTAACCAGTTCACTAGAAGGGCCTGGTCTAGCTTTATGAGGCCATCTAGCAATAGTTTTATTAAACACAGTATTGAAATCACCTCCTTGAATAACTCTAACTGAAAGATATACGGCAAAGAAATGCTGTAGATTTAATTTCTGAAGAAAGTGTATTGTTGTTTTTTGTTATTAGTGGCATAACAACTAACTAACACAAACTGTTCATTATCTTTATCTAACACAAGTAATATCCATCTATCACCATCATCTTTTTCGCCGTGTAATATTTGCCCTATAAATTTATCTTGTAAAATAGCGCCCCCTGCTGAACGGTTGCTGCCAAATGACAACCAAATCTCTTTTCCCCACTGATTTTTCCAAAACCCAACATCTGAAGCACATGCATGCGTTTCCTGAATTAAACAAAAATCAGCATATTTCTCTTTACAATACAAGAATAAAGCTTTTCTCTTCACGAGATCACGAATACCTCTGGGATTGATAGAAATTAAAGAGACAGGTGTTCAAACGATTACATCAGAAGTCCATTAACATCCAAACTTTAAACTTTTACAGAACAGGATTCCTACAAATGACGTCCTTCTTAACCCACAGCCCCGTGAAGATACTCGTAGTAGTTTGAGTTTTTCCAGATTAGATCTCGATCTGTACCAGAAATTAATCTTGCAAGAGTTCATTTCTTGAGTCTTATATTAAATACACACAGTTAAAGTTTAGGACAGGATGTTTGTGTGTGTGTGTGTGTGTGTGTGTGTGTGTGTGTGTGTGTGTTTGCGTGTTTGCGTGCAGGGGTTGGGGACTTTTCAATGTTTGTTCTCCAAAACATTGAAAAGTTCATGAGTCCAATGCAGGAGTAAACAAAAAACCAAGTTCATGTAGTTCACACAGGAGAGGAGGTGTGTGTGTGTGTGTGTGTGTGTGTGTGTGTGTGTGTGTGTGTGTGTGTGTGTGTGTCGGGTCCTCCTCAGTGCTCCTTCAGCTGGTCCTCCTCCTCCAGTTTGCGGATCTCCTCCTTCAGGAAGTTGATGTTTTCTCTGGAAGCCTTCAGCTTCTCCTTTAACTCAGAAATCTCCAGACTAGTCTTCTTCTTCGCCGCCTCTAGTTTCTCCCGCGTACACAACTCCA